>NW_005178437.1:57787-151821 GCF_000341285.1 Galdieria sulphuraria
GTTTGGCATATTTGAATGATGGGTAAGGAAGGTTATTTAGGGTTGCTACATATGAAGTTACTTATTGGTTTGTGTCTAGTACTATTATGACAATTTCCAAAGATAGAGTTAAACCATCACCTCATCCAGATCGTTGGAATTTGGGTGAAGTGTTTATCTTAGCTACTGCTCTTGGTTGGTGGCTAACCGCAGCAACACTTATATACCTTGCTACATTATATAAGACTTCATTTTGGACGGATACGTTCCACTTATACGCAGACTGGAAAAATCCAGTTTTGTTGGCTCAAGTTCCTCCGTACTTTCCATACGGACCACAGAATAGTTTCATGTTGAAGTCACTAATCTATTTACAAGTGTCTATGATTGGTCAAGCTCTTATTTTCTGTACTCGTGCTTATTGGATGTTCTTTATGGATCGTCCAGGTATTCTTTTGATGAGTGCCTTTTGCTTTGCTCAAAGTACTGCAACTTTCTTATCCGTGTATGCCAATTGGGGATTTACGGATATTGAAGGAGTTGGTTGGGGTTGGGCAGCAACTGCCTGGGTATGGAATGTGATATGGTTCCTTCCTTGTGATTTTGTGAAGATTGGAGTTCGTTCCATTATTTTGTCAAAGGGCTTTAGAAACTGGTCTGCGAGAACATCAAAGAAATTCTCTATTAGGAGACTGGTGCGTCGTTTCCGTCGTGATGATGACGATGATGATTCTGAAGAAGGTGATGAAGAAGAAGAGGAAGAGGAAGAGAATGGAAAGAAGAGTAAGAATAAGAATAACAATGGCAAGAAGAAGAAGGATGAGAAGAAGAAATCCAAAAGGCAAAAGTCGACAGAGGAATATTCTTGTAAAATCCGAGATGAGAAAAATGTGTGTCATGATTAATTGTCTATGAACGAACGAATAAAATTCCACATAACCCAAAAAACATCCAAATCCTAGTCTTTCTCTTATGCTTTTCCTAATATCATCGCTAACAATGCCATACGAACATACATTCCATATTCCATCTGTCTAAAGTATACAGCTCGAGGGTCTTGATCAACTTGAGTCGAAATCTCTTGTACTCGAGGCAAAGGATGCATCACAATCATATGTTCTTTAGCTCTGGTTAACAATTTAGGAGTGATGATATAACCTTGTTGACACTTTTCATATTCTTGTGGAGATGAAAATCGTTCCTTTTGAATACGCGTGACATACAATACATCGGTTTCCGATATTATCTGTTGCAAGTCATGATATTCACGTTGATCAATACCTTTGGAAGCAATCTTTTCTAAAACATCCTCAGGCATGCGTAACGACTCTGGGCTTACATAACGAATACGGACGTGATACAAACAAAGAAGAAGAGCTAAAGAATGTACGGTCCGTCCATTTTTCAAGTCTCCTACAAAAGTGATGGTCAATCCATTGACCGTTCCTAATTCTTCTCGAATTGTAAAGATATCCAACAATGCTTGCGTAGGATGCTCTCCAATACCATCACCAGCATTGATAACAGGTTTACCAGCTACTGAAGCGGCAGTTTGTGCTGCTCCTTTTTCAAAATGACGAATCACAATGATATCTGAATAACAGCTCACTGTACGAACCGTATCCGATAATGACTCTCCTTTGGCTACTGAACTATGACTCATCTCTTGAATAGGTAATACAGAACCTCCTAAACGTTGCATTGCAGCAGCAAAGGAGGAACAAGTACGTGTACTTGGCTCGTAAAACAGAGTAGCCATCACTTTGCCTTTTAATAAGTCATAGTATCCTACACGTTGTACCATTTGACGCATTTCGTAAGCTACATTGAATAAGGCATGAAGTTGTTGTCGTGTGAATTGGGCAACGGAAAGAATATGATTGCCTGCTAACCAACCATTTCCATAACCATTCAATGTTTCTATTGCATCAACATTTCTTGTAGGCATCAATGAAGAAGGAAAAGTAGTCTTCCATGATGGTTGGGTCTTTGGCATCGATGATGAATAAGACAAGTCCCATTTTTCATCTTGTATAGTAAATGATGGCTTTTGTGCAGTTGGAGAATAAATATAAGTGGATGATTGTGTTTGAGAATTCAAAGGTATGGAATCCGTTGTTTCCGTTGGTAAGTGTTTCTCTTTGCCAATCAAAGGAGTCAAATTGTCTTCACGGTCCAAAGGAGGAACACTAGCAGCTCCTCTTCTCTCCTTCATCGGATATGAAGTACTCAATCCAACTGAAGGATGGATATTCTCTGATGATGCCTTGTCTTGTATGCGTACATCTTTACCGATTCTTTGTCCTTTACACAACATTTTGCCATCCAAATATACAATTTCATTATGAATCACCGTTCGTTGAACTACTCCACGACACATTTGGCCATAAAAAGGAGATGAACTATTCTGCTCTGTCCAACAGGTATCCAAATTGACTTCTACAAATGTACCTATGGATGGAGATAATCCAAGAATCCTTCGAGGGTTATCTACCAATCTCGATTCCACCCATGAGATACCAAGTCTTCCTTCTTGTACGGATGCCAATAACAATGAGATGGTCTGATTCAAAGGTCCACAAACCACATCAATGATATCCAAGTTCTCCCACAAGGCCTCACGATCAGAAGCATCCATATTGTTGCCATAAAGATGAACTATAGAAACATCACAAGTGATGGCCATTCCTTTGTTCTTAGCAGCTCTTATTATTTCCATGTCTTCCTTTTTACAAACTTGTGTGATATGCAATGGTCTAGAGCCATGTATTACAGAACCAAAAAGTATACTAGCAAGTACCAAACCAGTAGCTTCTACTAGAATTGGAGAGTTGTTTGGCCAATTTTCCAAATGTTTCCACCACCAAAAACTAGAGTCTGATATCTTCAAGTACAAACCTGCAGATGATTTGAATAAACAAGAAATGGTATGAATATTATCTCGATGAGCATCCACATAAATAGTATAGTTGGTTGCAATACCATAAAAGTTGCTATCAATTTGACTCTTCAAACTATCCAAGTCTTGACTATCATAAAGACCTCGAGTTGCATGTAGACATATTGTAGTAAAACCACCTTCCAATCCTTGTTCCATAATAGAAGAAATGGACTGGTTTTCGTCAATAGCTGTGTTGAATGAGATAAAACCAGATAAAGTGATTACTCGAGAACTGAATCGTGCATCGTAAGGCTGAAGAGGAAGATAAACATTTCTTCCACCAAGAGTGTACAAGGCATTGACAAATAACTTGGCACATTTCACGTTGGTAATCAAAGGAACCGAAAAGTCTACCGCAGCTCTTCTTGAAAGATATCCTGGTGATAGAAAGCTTGCCAGTCTTCGATATTGATTGTTACTTGGGAGATTGATAAACAAGTCAATGGCTTTCTCTTTCAGAACTTCCAAGATATTCCTTTCTACATCTCTCGCATATTCTTCATTCTTTGGCCATATCACTACAGTAGATGGAATGCCATGTTCTGATAAAAACTCAGCTGTGCCTGGAGTAGAAAACAAGTGAAATCCCATTTCCACAAGTTTGTTTGCACAAGAAAGAAACTCCAACTTTTCTTTGTAAGGTCCAATGGAAAGGCATATGTTTCTTTTAGGTAAACGCTGGCCAGTAGCTAAATAACCCTTTAAATAAGCTTCTTCTCTAGTAGCACCATAACAAGCAACTTCTCCAGTGGATGCCATTTCAACTCCCAAAATAGGATCGGCTCCTAATAGTCGAGTAAATGAAAATTGAGGAACTTTAACTCCAACCAATTGGACACTATTCACATGGACAGGATAAGGTTTCACTGATTTGCCAATCATAATCTATCCAAACCATCATTCCAATATCAACACAACATTCCATCATCTACTTACCTTTGTTGCCATTTTTGCTAAATCAATACCCAAAGTTTTGCTTACAAAAGGGAAAGAACGAGATGCACGTAAATTACATTCAATCACTTTGATTTCGTTGTTTTTGGCAATGAATTGGATATTCATAGGACCCGTTACATTGAGTGCATTAGCAACTTTCATAGTGGCTTCTTCTACCTTTCTAACTGTAATCTACAACTCCACTGTTATGGACCCGAATTCTAAAAACAAAACAACTTACCTCATCCAAATCTTGAGGAGGTAAAATAAGAGTAGCATCACCAGAATGGACACCTGCATTTTCTACATGTTCGGTAATCACATGCATAATCAATTCTCCTTTATTCGCAACAGCATCAACTTCAATCTCTTTCGCTTCCAATATGAACTTGGAAATCACCACTGGACTATCCAAAGAAACTTTTGCAGCTTCAGTAAGATAGGATTCCAAGTCTTCGGGTTTATGAGCTACATTCATCGCAGCTCCGGATAATACATAACTGGGACGAACTAAACAAGGATATCCAACTTTCAGACAAAATGCTTTGGCATCTTCAAGACTAGTAAGTTCCTTCCATTCTGGTTGGTCTACTTGAAGCCTATCTAACATTCTTGAAAATTTGTATCTGTTTTCAGCACCATCAATCATCTCTGGAGTAGTTCCTAATATTCTGGCATGTTGTCTATGTAGCTGCATAGCAATATTATTTGGAATTTGTCCTCCCATAGAAACAATAACGCCTGTAGCTTTTTCCAACTCATAAATATCCAAAACTCGCTCTAAAGACAATTCTTCAAAATAGAGACGATCACATTCATCATAATCCGTAGATACCTACATTGAAAGAAAATGCTTCAACTTTAGAACCAAAAAAAAGAATACATAAATTTACCGTTTCAGGGTTGTGATTCACCATGACAGAATAAATGTGTTGATTCCTAAGAGTACGAACAGCACTCACTGCACACCAATCAAACTCGACAGAAGAACCAATGCGATAAGCTCCCGAACCAAGAACCATGATGCCTTCTCTGTCAAATGCTACATCATTCTTTTGCATTTCCTTGGAAAGATTATAACCTCTTCCATTTACATAGGTTGTATAAAGATAATTGGTCACAGCAGGAAATTCCGCTATTCAAAAAATATAAATACTATCAAAGGCAAATCATTCTAAATCTTACCAGCAACGGTATCAATTCTTTTCACCAAAGGTTTCACTTGTAGTTGCATACGGAGACTTCGTATCACCAATTCGGTTTCTCCAATACATTTTGCAATGTGTTTATCACTCATACCCAAAGACTTGGCATACCACAAATCTAGTTCTTGTAAGGACTGACCGTTGGAAGCAACCTTTTGCAAATGTTTTTCGAGTAAAATAATGCTTTCCAAATGATTAAGAAACCATCTATCTATATGCGTTAGTTGGTGAATCTTGTCGACAGTCATTCCATTTGCTAATCCATTAGCTATGGCAAAAATTCTCTCATCAGTAGGATTCGACATTTCCTCAGTAGTATACGGAACAACTGAGCTGTCCAAACCAAAAACATAATTTTCCTTTACACAACGAATAGCTTTTTGTATCGCTTCACAAAAGTTGCGTCCAATTGCCATTACTTCGCCAACAGACTTCATAGAAGAACCTAACAACTTGCTAACTCTTGTAAACTTCTTCAAATCCCAGCGTGGCATTTTCACAACAATGTAATCCAAACTAGGTTCAAAACATGCCGTAGTACTTTGTGTAATAGAATTGCGAATCTGAGTAAGCGGTATTCCTAATGCTAATTTGGCAGCGACGAATGCCAAAGGATATCCAGTGGCTTTACTAGCCAATGCTGAGGATCGCGAGAGACGAGCATTCACTTCGATGATACAATATTGTCGACTATTGGGGTTTAAAGCAAACTGAATGTTGCATTCACCTACGACACCCAAATGTCGAATAGTTTTCATGGCTGAATCACGCAACATATGATATTCATAGTCATCCAAAGTCTGACTGGGAGCAACGACAATAGACTCTCCCGTGTGAATGCCTAATGGATCAAAATTCTCCATGTTACAAACCTAATGAATGAGTGTATAAAAGAAAACAAATCATATTTGATTAGTTATAAGAACTTGCAATAAAAAAATGTTCAACTACCGTGATACAGTGATCATAGGCATCACGAACTACTTCATACTCAATTTCTTTCCAACCCTTCATAGATTTCTCTATCAATACTTGGTCTGATGTTGAAAATGCCCTCGATGCCAAATTGGTCAATTCTTCAGCATCATTTGCAAAACCTGAACCAAGACCTCCTAATGCAAATGCTGCTCGCAAAATTACAGGGTAACTAACAATCATCAAAACAAGTTCCAAATACTAATTATGAAGCATACCCAATTTCTTTAGCAGCTTTCAATGTAGCATCCAATGAAGAACATGCAATGGAATGAGCAAATGGCTCTCCTATTTCTGAAAGACGAAGGTTGAACCTCTCTCGATCTTCTGTATCCAGAATGGTTTCAATAGGAGTGCCTAAAACACTTACACCATACTCTTCAAATATACCACTCTGATGCAGTTTGATACCACAATTGAGTGCTGTTTGTCCTCCAAACGTCACAAGAATACCATCCGGTCTTTCATTTCGAATCACTTTGGCCACACTTTCGGGATTAATAGGAAGGAAATAAACCTTGTCTGCCATTCCTCTCGATGTTTGAACTGTTGCAATATTAGGATTGACTAAAACGGTCTTGATGCCTTCTTCTTTCAAAGCTTTCAAAGCTTGAGTACCAGAATAATCAAATTCTCCAGCTTGACCAATAGAAAGTCCACCACTACCCAATAACAAAACTTTCCTTATATGACGACCATCTTCTTCTATTGACTTTGGAATCTTTGGTTTCTTGTAGTTCAAAAAGATATCCCATGCAGAAACATAATTGGAGGCTGACTGTGTAGATTTGTTTGTTTGCACAATATCTAAAAATAAGTCAAACAAGAATTCCGTATCATGTGGTCCTGCACTTGCTTCCGGATGAAACTGAACGGAAAAAAATGGAAAACGATCGTTACATATGCCTTCGTTGGTTTGATCATTCAAGTTGACGTAAAGGGGTTGCCAATGGGGAATCTTTTTACTGCTCGTATCAACTGCATATCCATGATTCTGCGAAGTTATATAACAATGTCCACTCGTTAATTCCAAACATGGCACATTGTGACCTCGATTTCCATATTTCATCTTAAACGTCTCAAAACCAGCAGCTAGACTCAATAGTTGATGACCCAAACATATTCCAAACATAGGAGTCACACGCGACGAATCTCTCTTTTCTGCTGCTTCCAAAATATTCTTGATGTGATGGATTGTGATTTCACACATACTAGGGTCACCAGGTCCATTGGATAGAAAGATACCGTCAATATTTTGAAGTGTTTCTGGAGAAGAAAAATCATAGTCCCAAGGAACCAAAGTTATTTGGGCCTGGCGATTTAAGAAACATCGAATCTGATTATATTTGATGCCACAATCTACCATAAGAATATGACAAAGGGTGTTTCCTAAAGGAGGACGATATATGATGGGCTCCTTAATGGAAACTTGAGCAACAAGGTTTGTTTGATTAAGATCATAGAAAGAAAGTTCCGAATCTACTACAATTTTCGCTAGCATCGTTCCCTGTACTCTCCATTAGAACAATATCATATTGAAAAGGATGGAAATTACTTTCTCTCTGATTATCTGCGTCAATTGTCGTGTATCTATATCATATATACCACTAACGTTGTTCCTCTTCAGCCATGAATCAAAGGAGCTTTCTGCTTTCCAATGTGAATGCTTCTCAGTGAAGGAAGAAACGACAACTCCAGCAGTGTGAATTTCATAACTTTCGAAATAAAGAGGAATTCCGTTGTGATCCACCTAATTATGTTATAAGCACATAATAACCACACCATTAGAAAAGAATATCGAACCTCTTTCTCTGAGGGTACTCCATAGTTACCGATAAGTGGATAGGTAAAGCAGAGAATCTGGCCACGATAGGAAGGATCCGTCAGTGCTTCAGGATATCCGACCATTCCAGTCTGAAAGACTGCTTCTCCAGAAGAACTCCTTTTGGCACCAAACGAATATCCATGAAATACGGTGCCTAGAGAGCATCACACAGATAGTTCAGAAACTCCACAGACCCACGGAATGTGCTACTTGCCGTCTTCCAAAATAAGCTTGGCAGGAGTAGGCATCTCTGTCGATCCATTTTCCTTGTATCCGTTCATTCTCTTGTTCCAACAAAGACACTAAATTGTACAGCAGAAACACAACACTTCCAAGGAAAAGATGACAGTCTTCTTCTCCCCCAAGTGAATTGGAAATCAATTGGTATTTACCGACGATGAAAAATGCCAACTTTTTGGCGCCATTCACAAAAAGATATTCAATAAGTAATGTTTTCATATTCAGTTTCATAACTATCTCAACTAGCTTCTTTTTGATTGTTCCTTCTACTTGTTTCAAGTTCTCCTACAAACAACGTATTGTGTGCCCATCCAGCATAAGCTTTCCAATCATTTCAAAACTTGAATACTCGTAAAATGCGATTTCTTACCACCAAATTTCTGCCGAAACCATTCACCAATTTCTCGATGAACACGTTGAGTCAAAGTTTTTCCGTGTAATTGTGGTAAATAATATTTCAAAACGACTTGCCAAATATGAGTGTCCACCGGAATTTCATCATGTTTTCCTAATGAAACGAGTGCAATACAAGAAGCTACCTTGTGTCCTATTCCTGGCAACTGCATAAGTTGTGAAACCACTTGTTCTCTGTCTAATTGTTTCAACTCTGATAGCCATTCAATACCACCCAACTGGACTAGTCGATCGATAGTATGTACAAGATACTTGGCACGATATCCAAAGCGATGACTACGCAAGTCTTGTTCTGTAACGCTTCGCATTTGATTTAATGTAGGAAAGCAATAAAACTTAACCAATTGGATGTTTCAATCAAGTGGAATAGTAAAAGCCTCTTACCTTGTGTTGTTCAACTTGTCCTATGTAGTTACCATGTTGTGCTATGAATTGCATCATCTTGGAAATGCGTTGTATATTATTATTTGACGAACACAGATAGCCACATAAACATTCGAAAGGATCCAAAGACAACACTCGTGCTCCTTGTGTATATTCGACAACCTTCTCGAACCGAGGATCCACTTTGCAGAATTGTTCCAACAGTGAGGAATAGGAAATGTGCAGATTGAAAAACTCAACCAGTCGTTTCCTTAGATGTTCTATGGAAATTGATTCAGAAAGACAGTGAACGGGTTGAAAGTATACCGGTCCCAAAGTATTCGGTTGATACAGTTGAACGATAGTGTCATCAACAACACCTAACCAATATTCTTGATTATCTTTTTCTTTCCCGTATCGCTTCCAGAGAAAACTTTGTCCACAAGGCAACGTTCTACTTAAAGAAAGTTCCTTTGGTGGGTTATTTAAAGGATACCAAAGAGAGGAGGCTTTGCCGCAAAGCCTTTGTCTTTTAGAAAACTTTCGAACTTTACTTTGGAGTTCCATTCTATAATAACTACGACAATGCAAAGAAAACAAGGTAAAAATTCTTATCGTGTTCTTCTGATCATATCCATATAATATCCAACCAATCATTCATTCCATTTAAACAACTGCAAAAAAACTTTCCATTTCTCGATGACGTAGAAAATGACCAACTAGAATGGAACGACTCCATGCAAAATATACAACCAAGAAAAGACAACCGATGATATACCAATGCATATTCGACTTGAATAGGAATGCTTTCCTTTTCTCCATGATCAAACTCATGTGCTTTCTCGAAGACGGATGATAAGAAATGGTGTTGGTGAATAAGAATTGAAAAATAGAAAGTACAGGACAGAATATCGCTACTTGAAATAGTTCGTCACCCTTTTCGAGTTGCAATAAAGACCCGCAGTATTGGTTACAGATAGGATTCTTATATTGACTAATAGGTTTCCCATCTTCCTTAATAAATGCATAAGCACCTCCTCCAACAGGATCATTGGAACATCTAACCACAAATGTCGACTCCTCAAACTTTGCCAAAGTTGAACAACCAAACTCATGACGAGAAGTTGCCAGTACATGTTGGGCAGTAACTAAATGAAACAATAGACATCTGTTATTGGAATGATAAGTAGGATAGCTCATAAAAAAGTAATCTGAAACTGCTCCGATTCCTGCAGGACTAGCAGCAATGTTGGTGATGGGAAAAAATAACTTTCGTTGATTCAATACTGGCAAAATAAGACACTTAAGAAATAGAGAAGATTGAATTCCTTTTCCTCGATGTTGTCGCTTGATCATCGTAAGACCTAGATGCAGAATTGGACCATGATATAAATGCAACACATTTCGAAAGATAAGATGTAATAGATATTGATTCCAACTGGATTCAGTAGTTTGCAAAAAGTTCTCGTATTTGTCTACAACAGAGGAATCGATAGGAGGTAAATAACACATAGCAGTGAATCCAATTGGCTCATTCTTATCATATGCTATGGAAATGACACGATTCTTAAGAGCATCTCCGTTACCTGAGAAGACACCATATAAAGGAACTTCGTCCAAAGAATCTTGTGCTATTTGACGTAATTCCTGAACTAGTAACTCTATTGAAGAGGTCGACATCCATCTTCCAGGTTGGTCATAAGTTTTGACAGTAAATGAAGAAGACTCTCTCTGTCCTCTTCTACTACGTTTCACTTTGCTTTCGTGGCATTGTATCCAAGGCTTTGTGAGGTAATTCAACTTTGTCGAGTTTTCATCTTCAAGAACATCAGCTATCTTCAAGTTCATATGCATAATATTGCAAAGTATATATTCAAGTATTTGAAGAGAGGACTTTATCCAACTATGAGGCCATATATCATATGGAAAGCATACGGGTAATATTGATAGGAATAGTAAAAATATACAACCAACAACACACCAAAGGAAGAATAGAAAGAAAACAGTTAAGGTCATGATAACTTTGAAAGAGAATACAGAAAATGTGATTCATACTATTCAAAACAGCTGATTCTGACATGTGGTAACGGATCGAATCCATCCTTTGGATACCCAATGATTCCAATCTAAAGGGGAATGATTAGATTCAATTTATTTTTAATATGTATATGTATATATATATATGTATACGTAGAAGTAGTAACGCACCCGACTGAAAAAGGTATTACATATTATAGTTAGACTCTAGTTGCTCTCATCGAACGAAAGCAAGCTTCCATTATCATAAGGTCTTCTTCAGTATATCCTTCATTTTGTAGAAATATAGGAATTTCCACTTCTCTGGGATTGAATGGAATATCTTCATCCTCTTCCACAACGAAGCTATCCGATAATACAATGTTTCTGGATAAACTTTCTTTCTTTTCAATAATTCCACTATTGGAGACCTTTGAGCATGCAGAGAGCTCGGTGTTTTTGGTTTCTAGTTCTGCTACCATCTCTCGCTCTGCCGAATAATTTCCTGATTCTTGATTCTTTTCAATGTCGCTTTGAGCTGTAGGATCATATACAATTTCAAATAGAGAAGCTTTACAAAAAGAACATGGTGCAGACTTGTCAGTTCTCTTTCTCTGAATACGAAAGAAACAGCTACTACAAATGCACTACAATGGCAAAGTTTCAAACAAGCTATTTTTTGTTGTTTGAAATACTTACTTGTTTACAACAAACTGTGTAGTTCAAAGCAGGATAATAATAGAAACAGATGGGACACTCCAATCGGTATTCCTCGGACTTGACTTCACTTCCTTTGTATCTGGGAGCAACTATCTTATTCTTTATCAGCTTTACAAAGGTACTTTCTTCTAAATAAAACTGAGTGGGAATCAATTTTGGTTCTTCTGTGCTGTTTCCTCGTCTGGTTGAATAGTTTCGTTGCCTCCTGGAACGAGTCGACCGGGAGAACATGTTCCTCATATAAAGCAAACGATCACTTCTGGGAACACTGTTATTCATATAGTAAGGTCCTAGTGAGCCATTAGAGGAAAGGTCCCAAACACTAGTAGAAGAAGCGTTTCCCATGAATATCAACGGTGGTTTTGCGTACAGTCACTATTTGCACAAAAGGGAGTAGAAAGAAGTGCAACTTGACAAAAATTTTCAAATAGAAAAATGCAAATAGACTAGAATGAAACTGGCTGATAAGTTATCGGGGAGAAATAGACACTTCATCCAAAGACGATCCTAAAATGATCGCCATGAATAGCCTCGATGGACACTTCATTCAAATCGGTCTCTTGCGGGAAAAAATGCCCAATGCAGAATTGCGCCACGTGGACAATCGGTGCCTTTACAACCAGAAGGACTATATATACCGTGACTTTTTTTATCAACTGATGCAATCTAAAAAGCCATTTGGTAATCTGCTATTTTTAGAAACATTGTAACAACTATGACTCTCTTGAGATTGAAAAGATGGATTGAGATGTTTACAAGAAATCGCATTGATCTCTTGAAATGAATGGCAATAAGATTTGCTTTTGAAGTGAAATAAGCTTTGTATATGACCGTTATGAAGTAAAAAGGCGCTAGTGAAAGGGGAGGGACAACCATTTGCCAAGGCGCCCAATGAAATTTGAATTTGTACTTTTTCAAAATTCGTGGCAAACCTTACTTATTCTGCAGGGATTGTGCTCTCAGCCTCCCAAGTTTCGAACAACTTTATTTCAGATAACATTTGGTATTTCCTTTGATACAGACCACTCGTGAAAGGAGTAAATGCTACAAAATGCAAGTCAACGATTCAACCCGAGAAAAAAGGAAATATCCTTACAAAACTATATTGGAAAGCACTCAGATGACTTGACTCTAGTTGGAACTTTTCCCTCTTCTCTTGAAGAACGAGCGTCTTCTTCAAACGGTATGTTCAACTTGTTCTATTTCTTTCAGTATACATACTAATCTTGTATATATCAAGGTATGTCAACCATTCAGAGTTCAAAGCAAGTAAATGGACGATATTACTATAATAATATGCAATCAAACACTACGAATCCAGTTCAATCGATAGATGAAACTGTTTCTTCTTCCAATAGCAGAAAGAGAAGGAAAAGAGATCCACCTTCTGCTCATGAAGAATTGGAAAAGACAAATGTTACTCGAAAACCAAAAAGACGACCACCATCTCAAAGCACCTTTTCTTTATCTACCGTACCAAAGCGTGGATTGAAGTTGATGACTTTGACCATCTGTGATGCAATACAAGGACATGGAAGCACCACTTATGCTCAGCTTGCCCAAGATCTCGCTCTTGTATTAGGCATTCCTCTTCCCGCAAGCTCTGAATTAAAGAATGATCCGAATATGGCCATTTTGGAAAAGAATATTCGAAGGAGAGTTTATGATTGCCTCAATGTCTTAATTGCTATTGGTATTATTGAAAAGACAGATGGAGGAAGATATCTTAAATGGGTTGGAAAGACCAACTTTTCATATGATCAATGCCATAGTATTTCCTCTTCACCGAACGTTAATACTCAAAGGGAGGAGACTTGTTCAGGGATAGCTAGTTATCATAAGAATTCCATGAATGAACAACTCTTATCACAATTGGAACAAAAGAGGAAGACGATAGAAGAAAAACGAGAAAACCTTGAATTATTGCGACGGCAGGAATGTGCCTTTCAAAGACTGATTGACAGAAACAGGAAATTTTCAAGACAATACTGCTTTCAAGAATCGAAAATTGAACTTCCCTTTATTCTTGTTCGTACACCGTCTTCGTCTGAAATATTTCTTGAAACAACTGAAGATCAGACCATGATGAAATTTAAGTTTACGGAATTGTTCTATTTGCACGGTGACGCCGAAGTTGTGACTAATTTAGAGGCTATGCAAACCAACTATTCAAAGTCGTCAAGTCCAGGGCTGAGTGCCTCCACTGACCACCATCCACCGTTACTCGATTTGAAACGTGAAGAAGACTGGCTGCCTTGTGACAAAGAGAATCTTCCTTATTTTACGACTAATAACTATCAACTTTCAGCGTAAACGGCAAGTTCAACAAATGCATAATATAAACGCTAAATATGAAACTATTCTTGGAAAGTATCTTTCAGTGTCGCGCTTTCTTCTTTGGTCTTTGGTGCTTTGTCCTTGTTGCTTTAGGATGGCATCTTTTCACTCGAATGGAAGGATTCTCTTTGCAATCTTCCAAAGAACTGGTCTCCACTACAGTTTCCCAAGGTCTCAACCAAAACTTAGCACTTGCACAATGCATATCTTCATCATTCAATTCCTCGACAAGTGAATCCATTCATGCAACATTCAACCAATCGTGCTACAGCTATGTTTGCTGTTCCTGGTATGGAACTATCTGAGCAAGGAAACTTTTCAATAGGCACAGGTTGTTATTGTCTTCATCAAAGAGTTTATGCTAGTTTATGGGGACGTGTGAGTTTTCAAGAAACAGGTGAAGCCAACTCTTTGAGGATCGATATCCAACCGAGAACGCGTAGTCAACGTAGTACTTGTGTACCAACCGTGGGTGATGAGGTGATTGGCAAAGTATTGAAAGTAACTTGGCGTGCAGTGGTAGTGGAAATATTTGCCATACAAGAGAAGCTACTTTGTTATACTTTTCGTGGAGTGGTTCGATTACCTGATGTGGCAACAACCTCAAGTGATAAGATAGATTTGCACAACTGTTTTCGTCCAGGAGATATTATAAGAGCTCAAGTTGTTAGTTTGGGTGATCCACAAGCTTATTATCTTTCCACTAGCCGCAGTTGCGATGGAGTTATTTATGCTATGAGCAGTGCAGGTCATCCTATGGAACCTTTCAACGAAGATCAAATGATTTGTACAAAGACCCAAACCAAAGAATATAGAAAGGTAGGGTTCGGAAGCAAATAAGAAGAGTAATTTTGTATTGCAAATGCGTTATCATGGCATATTAGCACCATGAAAACTAGATGTAGAAGAATGTACGGGAGAACTTGTTCTCTTATTCCCTAAAAACGTCGCATGAGTCATATTATCGTTGCCAGTTACACTCAAAGCATTTTGAAAAGTTGTTCTATTCGCTGATGTTTGCGCCACAAGTGGTTTGGGTCCTCTTACAACTGGTGCTGTAGTGGGAAGAGGAGCGGAAGTAGTCGTAGTGGAAGAAGAGGAAGGATGTATTGGATTGTTGGAATATAATGTTCCTGTACTCGGCCTTTTCCTATATTCACTTTGTACGCCTTGATAAAACGAAGCATTATTTTGAGGTACAGTTGAATGATTTCCTACAGGGAAATTTTTTCCATAAACAGTTGCTGGATTCCCACCTAATGAATGATAAGGAATGGGTCGTATTCCTGGTTGTGCTTGAGCCAAAGATATCGAAGGACTCGTTGCGAATGGGAGACTTGTGAGAGCATCCAACCTTGGATTAGTAGATGGAGAGGAAGAAGGATGGACTGAAGGATTGTTGGGAATATTGGATGGCCTTTTCTGAAACGTTCTTTCAGGAATAGATTCGGAACTGGTATCTCTAAGTTTCTCAAAGGGTCCTCGAAAGGAATCCAATATACAAACATATCCTTCAAATTCACATATTCTTCTAAAATTATCTGCAAAGTCCATTGCATGTTCTAAACTGTTAGTAGTAAAGCTATTCACATCTACAGAACCATCTCGTATATAGCTTCTTCTCGATTCACAATAATACATTGGGTTACCTTTTTTAACAATTTGAAGAGAACAGTGCACTTGCTTTGTCGGTACGGATGAAGTACTCTTACGCGCATAAGAAAATGCCAATATTCTTAAGATGTCAGGACGCAAACGAGTAGGACTCGCACCCGATAATCGAACATTATCATTCAATGAAATGTCTTTGGATAAATATATGTTGCGTTTGTAAGTATAAAGCGCAAATCGATGCTCCTCCAAGTTGCTATTGGAACATAAATGAATGGGCTTCCATGAAAGTTCATGAAGAGAAGAAGGCAACACCGAATGATTCCCAATGAGCGAGCCATGATGAATATTACTATTCACTTTTCTTCCATCCACTACTGTAGATGACTTGCCTAAAGTCTTGGATATTCCTTCCAATGGCTTTTCATCTCTTCCATGAAATGATTCCATTATCATACAAACATATAAAACAATACTTTGGGGTGATAAGTAACCAGCACCACGACCCAATTCTCTCCAACTATGCAATACTCCTTTGTCATCTTTGGTATTCATTCTCGGTCTGCGTATTCTATTCCATTGTAAAGAGTCCAATGGATGGATAAAAGAAAAACGAGGAACATGGCTATCACAATGAATGTTTCGAAATAATATTGATAAGAGGAAACGCTCTAGTTGCATTTTCGTTTCTATCTCTATTCTTCCATCATACTTGGAACGAACCGTCGCTCGATCAATATCCGATAATATATTATAAAAATCGGGTCGCAATATCAACTTGTATGTTACAGGAGAACTCTTATTGGATGATTTCATCGATGTCTGAAGAAATCCTTGAAAATTGGAACGAAAGTCACGAATTTCTGCTATCAAACATCCTTGATAATAGTGAAAGGAATGATTGGTAGGTAAGTCTTCGTAAGGAGGTATCAAACCCAAATCTAAAGCTTGTATCAGTCTCTTTGAATGATGATCATATGGAAAAAGTAGTTTGCGACTATCTTTGGTATAGCCTTGGTCATACAACTCTATAGATAAAGAAACCTAATATAGAAGTTATCACAATTATGATAAACTGTAACTCGAGACAAACCTTCAAGTCGGGCAATGCATCGACAACAAAACCAGCTGGTGAAAACCCTTCTATAGCAAACTGTTTACAACGCTTCTCCAAAGTGCTATATAACCTTTGCCATAAAGTGTGACGATGGCTACCCGTCGAAAGGGAAGGTAAAGTTGCCACTTGATTCGAAGCTGTAAGACTGTTCGACCCCAAAGTTTCTTCATCAACTCTATTCTCTGTCGTATCGTTTGAAAGAGACTTATTCGCTTGTCTTTCTTCTGAATGGGAGGGCTGGACAACCATCGGTTCCGTCGTCATACAATCCTTTGGTTCGTTATCCACAATATGCTCTTGAAACGACGCAACACTTTCTTTTGCCTCCTCATCTTCAAATAACTTGGCTAGTTTTTCTTTTACCAACACTGAATCCTGATTGAGAGAAGGGCTCTCAACTCTTTCTGTCAACTGTCTCTTTCGCTTTCTGTTGTTGTTGCATCTTCTTTTTCTCAACTTTACAACGGTGGGAAAAGAGTCTTTCTCCGAGTCACCCAAAAAAGGTTCTAATAAAGGGCTTTTCCACTCTTCCCAACCAAGTTGCCACTCCAACTTGACCGTCGTCATTATCTCCTATTTATTTGGGTTGAATACAAACAACTCCAGTCACTTTTATATTTTATGCCACTTGGATAAAAGAACCATTCATTACTACAAGTGTCTAACTGTTGGAAGATACATATATTTATATATAGTTATTTATTTAGTAACTGGAGAGCTATTCAAGAATATATTACAGTAAAAAAATTCTATTGTTTACAATACGAGTGTCGGTGGTAATAACCAAAACTCTTTCAAAAGTTGCTTCAACACTGGAACTATTCTTTCCAAAAAGACCTTAGTATTGATGACCAAAATGGATGGATAAAACTTCTAGCCAAGTGAGAAACTTTCATAAGGGTATGATTATGAGTCATTTTGGACAACGAAAGAGCAGTTGTAAAGTCATCCATTACACAAAAAAGAAAAGAGATAGTCACGACCGAATCGTTGAAGACGACTAGAACATCTGCTGTTCTTGTCCATTGGAATATTTGGGGTGGATTCAGCCGAGATGGGCAAGCAATGGGATTCTCCTAACGGGTTGGAATTTGATTGGTTCAACCAGCAGACCTGAAGAAATTGTATTCTCCGGCCGATCTTTAAAACATTGTGCTCTCTACAAAAATTTCATTACTTTGCACTTTGGATTTGTGTGTTCTGACCAGCTGAAAATAGAATCCAATAGTAGTTTTATTACAATGGAAATAGAGTCGCTGGAAACTAACCAAGAACGAGAGACAAATGCTCCAGAGGTATGGGAAGAAGAAGAGGAAGACGAAGCAGCGAAGAAAGATGATGGCTCCACCAAGTTTCTTAAAGTGTTTGCCGTTATAGCAGGTTGGGGCTCCACCTTTTTTGGAGTTGATACTTCAGTTATTGGAGGTGCAGCTCTATATGTTCAACCTGATCTTAGTATCTCCCCTTTACAATGGTCCTGGATAACCTCTGTTCCACTGTTAGCAGCTTGCTTTGGTTTAGGTACCTCGATACCTCTTTGTTATCATATTGGAAGAAAATATGTCGTCCTCTTGGCTGCTGTTCTATATCTTGCTGGAGCTACCATGTCGGCCGCTGCAGATTCCATGGTGGTCTTGTTGGTTGGACGTATTATTCTAGGCTTAGGTATGGGCTTGGAAGCCATGGTTATTCCTATCTATCTGGCAGAGTTGGTACCTAAACAACATCGTGGTGGCCATCTAAATATTTTCAACTCCTTACAAACATTTGGTGGTTTCATTGCTGCCATCATCGATGGTATCTTTCAGAATGTTTCTGGAGGTTGGAGATATATGTTAGGCTCAGGTGTTATTGGACCTGCACTTCAATTGGTTTTCGCTTTGTTCATTCCAGAAAGTCCGAGATGGTATATTCAAAAAGGACGAGTTGCAGATGCAGAACGTTCATGGAAACGTATCCGTAAAGACATGCCAAAGACCAGGAAGGAATTCTTGGAACTTAAAGAAAATGTTGAGAATGAGATGAAAGAAGCAAAAGGATCCATGAAAGTCATTCATGAAATTCTGACGATTCCTAGAATCCGTGCAACATTTGTGATTGGTGCTTTGATATCTTTGGCACAGCAGTGGAATGGGGCAACTGCTATTGCTTATTATTTACCAACACTTATTTCTCAAATGGGAGTATCAGTAAAGAATTCAGTATATGCTAATATTCCTATTTACTTTTACAACTCTTGTTGTACGCTTCCTTCTTTCTTCTTATTTGATCGTTTTGGAAGAAGGCCAGTTCTTTTAATTACTATGCCTATTCTGATAATAGGGCTTATTATTTCTGGATGTTCGTTACAGGCATCAACCGTTGCTTCACGTTCTGGAGGATTCTTTGTGGGATTGGCTCTTTACTATGTTGGTTATCAAATAGGCGTATCTCCTTTGGCATGGGCCATCAACGGTGAAATCTACGAATTGCACGTGCGAAATTGGGGAATGTCATGGGGTGCTGCAATCCTATTGGGTTCTGCATTTTCTGTGAGTTATACGTTTACCAGACAAGTACGAGCATTTACGAAAACTGGAGTATTTGGTTTATATGCAGGGTTTACTCTGATATTCTGGTTTATACTTATTATATTGATGCCGGAGACCAATGCTAGAACACTAGAAGATATACGAAACATATTTGATGAAGGACTTGTTGGTTTGGCAAAGTACAATTGGAGCCAAACAAAAGCATGGGTGAATACGAAACTTGGAAAGCAAAAGAAAGAAGACACCAAAGAATCCGATGAACTTCCCAACACATCTCCACTAGTAATAGTGCAGGAGAAAGCTTCTGCCAAGGAAGATGAGCCAGCATTGGCTACCATTCAACAAAATGCATAATACATCACTTTATGTGGTATGAGATGGATGCTTTATTGAATGTTTTGTGATTAAAGTCTTTTCGTATCATGAGTTCAAGTCAAATAAATAGACTTTAAATTGAAATATTTATTTGGTGCAAACCTTATGACATGGCGGTATCGTCCATGATGACTGATTGGGTAGATGACAGTTGTTCTCTTCTCCACTCAATTTCCTTTAAAAGATCTCTAGCTTGATCTCTTTCAGTTCCTGGAAAGTCGACTAATCTAGAACAATAATTTTCTGCATCCTCTAATCTTCCTTTGACAATGCAATATCGAGTAAGAAACAACAAAGCCTCTGCAGTTTCTGAACCATCCAATCCATCTTCTTCTCGAAGTTCCAGCTCTTTCAAATAAAACGAATGCGCCTTCTCCGAGTCTCCCATTTGATCATAAAGATGTGCAATTCTACGAAATACAACCACTTCTCGATCCTCGCATTTTAAAGCCCTTTCATAACAAGTCAAGGCATCTTGAAGTTTACCAAATTCTTCTAAACAAAGCCCCATAGCACACCACATACGGGAATCAAATGGACGTAATGATGCTGCCTTTCGATAATAATAAAGAGAATAACTTGGCATTCGTAAAAGTTCATAAGCTTGACCCAAACCATACCACGCTCGAAAATCTTTTGGTTGAATATCTACCGCTTTGCGATAAGCTTCAATAGCTTTCGAAGTATTCTTCATCTCTACATATTCATGTCCAATCAAAGTTAACGCAGATACATAATGAGGATTCAGTTTCAAGGCTCGCTCAAAGTAGATAACCGCTTTCTCATGATCTCCACGAAGTGAATAATAATTGCCAACAACAGTGCAAGTTTCTGGTCGATATTTTTCTACCAAAATACAATGATGCGCCAGCATGCTCAACTCTGCTTGTTGTTCTCTTACGTACAAAATATTGGAATAAATATCCATACCATCAATACATTGCGGATCATTCCTTCTCATTTCTTCATAATAGAGAGCAGATTCATCAAAATCTCGTCGATCATAATAAAGATAAGCAATTTGACTCAGTAAGAAGGTATTCTTTGGAAAGTATGATAGCAATACATTTAGAAGTTGTAAAGCATCTTCATATTCTCTTCGTTCCATAAATAACATGGCGTAATATACCGCAGTCATCCAATGTTGTGGCAACGATGCATTCAAAGATTCTTCTTCTTCTTCAACGGAAACCAAATGTGATAATTCTTTCCACGCATCGAATAGAAATGGAAACTGAACAACTGCACGAATGAAAAATGAAATCGCTTGCTTTCTACGGTCCAAGTTCCTGGATATGATGCCGCAAAGATAACATAAGAAACCACTCTATATCATGATTCAACACATATGGAACATCAACCTTACTACAAGACTTACCAGCATTCCATTTTGAGATTTTTCAAAATGGCAAATTTCTGACAAAATTGGTTCAAGTTGGCGAGTTTGCAACGCTTTGATACTCTATATACCATACAATTTACCAGTGAAAAGATGATAAAGGGCTTAGTGTGCGCTTGTATTTTCATACCTGGATGGAACTATCTAAACGTTCCTTCTCACTTGCTAAGAAAAGCGAATAACATCTTAAAAAAACACTAGTCTCATTTTCCAGGTTCTTCAAGCACTCCGCACATCTTCGATATTCGCGACAGTCAAAATATCTCCTTCCTAAAAGAAAAGCGGTACACTCTTTTTGCTCTAATTCATTTTCATTATATAAATTGATCGAAACTTTTGTCCGTTCTTGTGATTTGCTTTCAAGAGAGAAGGCTAGCTCAGCACACCATCGAGCAGAATACACCAAACCTCTTTTGGTAAGTTGCTGGATGGCTTTAAGTAGTTGACTGGAGACAATTTGAGGACTAGACAAATGTTCTTGACAGAGCTGAGTCAATTGCTGTGTTTTCAGCTGAAGTTTTGAACTCATATTAAGGTGTGTGACGCGTTTGAATAAAGAAATCGTTGCGCGCTCAACTACATGGCATTTTTTTTTCGGGACATTGCTAATCCTTCTCTTCTTATTCATCATAATAAGGGATGCAAAGTCAGACGAAAACAAAGCGCACCAAACTTTTATCCGTTATAGGAGACGAGGTTTGTCAAGGTCAATTTTTCTCGTACGTTTTCTCAAGTTTTTCCTCGTAGGACACGGTTTGTGGTTTTCTGTTGGCAGGTATTGGAGAAGTGAACCAGCATAAAGAATCCAATTATTTTGTTGTGAAGAGTAAGTGGTTATTTTATGTATATTGAAGAAAGTGAATGGGAAGTACTTTGGACAGAGGATACGCCAGTTTCTGCGATAGAAGAGACCTTTAAACGATTTACGAGTAGTGAAGATATTGCTGTGGTGATTATCAATCAACATGTAAGTGTCCATGTTGTTCTCTACATAACTTATCTAAATATGTGTATGTATATATTTGGTGAATCAAGGTTGCTGAGAAAATTCGTGATCTAGTGTACAGTTACCGTGCTCCGATTCCTGCAGTGTTAGAGATACCTAGCAAAGACCAACCTTATGACTTATCACAAGACTCGACAGTGAAAAGAGTAAGACAAATGTTGGGTTTAGGTGCCTAATGAATAAAACTTTGAGTTGCTTCATCTCGAATACATACATATATAGATATATATATATATATAAATAAATTTCATCCATTGGAGATGGAGAGAATGGCTTTTGTGGTGTCGACTACGCAAGGCCGATATCGTTCATGTTCTGAATGGAAAAGAAGAAGAGTAACAGCGAACCACTATTTATTACAAGATAAAGTGTATAAGCCTACTTTTCAAGGCTCTCGTCTGTTATGGCACCAACTTGGATGCCCCACTTTTGCACTATCCTTTTTTCAGAAAAAGGGAGGTGTACATTCCTTCTGGCAGAGTGGGCTTTGGCAGATGAAACCTTTTATTACCTGTTGTGATTCCAACTATTTTTTTGACTATGGAGAGCACATCTCTGTTGAGTTGAAGCAGCTACAAGTGGTTTCCGGTGGTACCCACTGTTTATTGGTATTGTCAAGAACAGCAACAGACACTGTAGGACAAAGATATGACCAATTGGCAAAGGATTATGAAGCCAGTCAGGAACCTTTTGTCGAACATCTTGTTGAAAAGAGCCATTCTGCTTTCAGTAAAGCTTCAGCTACAGGGTCTTCTTTTCCGAGAACTTCCCATTCATCTAGAGTAGTTCCAGTGTTCATGTCTGTTGGTGAAAGTACGGAGTTGATACAAACCATTCATCGACAGTCAGGACACAGTGTTATTGGTCACCATTGGTATGGCTATGGTTCCAATGCTTTACTGAACTTTGCAAGACTATTGTACTTTTTAAGAAAGGCGCTACATATGATAGGGCTTGTTGAAAATATGGCAAAGATTGGTCAGCCTAGAAATAGTTTGAAACTCATTCTGGCGCTGTTTATGAGAATTGTGAATCATACAAAGTATCCTACTTTTCAAGCTTGTTTTTATGAATGGATGGTCAAGGATGTCGGGTTTGAAGTAGAGCAAGTAGTATTGCACGGTGTGAATTCAAATGATATGATATCAGATATTCGGAAACAAGAGAATACGAGTAGTGGTTCTCAGGTATCATCGTATTCCAACTCGTTGAACCACGTCAACGGAGGAAGTTCAAAGAACAGCAATATTTATGCAAGTTGTTGTCTTCCAGTATCACGTCCAGACCAGTGGATTCGAGCTCGTTTATGTCTTTCGAAAGATGGAAAACAATTCTTTGTCAATCTACCTCCCTGGGATGCGTTAGGATTATCTTTCTTGGCATCACTTCAAATTCCCATTTATGTTCATGCCTCTTTATGGATACGAGGTTCTACTAGCAAAGGTTATATTCCTTGCTATGATAGCCGAATTGTAGTTGCACCTATCAACAACAACAACAACAACAACAATGATAAAGAAAACACAACGCGTAGTTCCTCATTGGATGAAACCATAATGAAGAGTCATTTGGAAGAAAGGAAATGGAATTCCACTCCATCGAACACATTCCCTCACAACAGTTTACCTTTTCGAGCACAAAGACACTCGATACCATTTCATTCTCCAGAAATACATCAGATCATTCCATTCAGGAGATCCACTGATCAGAAACCAATGCGTTTTATACCTTTTACTGACGATGTTCGATATTCTCTCCGTGAGATGCTTTTAGAGGGTCAATTTATGGAAGCGCAACAGTTGCTATCTCAGCTACCATCGTTGCAGTGGGAATTGGAAATATTGGATGCTATAAGAAAGGAAGATTATCTTACGGCAAGTCGTTTACAAAGCAAATTGAAAATGATAGTACAACTGGAGAAAATCCTGTTGAGGAAAAAAGAAGGAGCTAGTCCTGAAGAAAAGAACAAGGAAAAAGATTCAGAAGAGGACTGTGCGGATGAAGAAGGCTCAAAGGAAGAAGAGAAAGATTAGGTTTTCTGTTGTTCATATGTAATAAATGAAGAATTTGGAATTCATTGAAAAATGCATTTGGCGCAATTTTTCTGTTATTGGGGATTGACATAAGGTGTTCAATATTCCACTATCAGAAGAAGACCTGTAAAACAGTGGATTGAGGAGTTTGTGTCCGTCTATCTTTTATGGATACTGTACGACAATTGAAACACCGTATAAAGAATATCAAGTGGAAGAACGTGAAACGTACAGCTTCCATAGCCAAAGGCAAGGCTGTCTCCAAGGTGAAAGACTTTTATATGACAGACTTTGAAAACCGTGTACGTAAAGCGACTTCCAATAGAAACTGGAGTGTTGGGTCGGTTGAACTGGCAGAAATAGCACAGTACAGTTATAACCCGTTGTTGTACAAAATTATGATGGACATAGTGTACAGTCGTTTAAAAGATAAGGGACACAACTGGAGAAGAGTTTACAAGGCATTGGAGCTAATTCGTTATTTAATATTGCACGGAGCACCAGGAGTACTCTTGGATATGCAACACAGCGTTCATACCTTTGAAGCGCTCGAAAATTTTCGTTATGTGCATCCTAAGACTGGTAAGGATGTGGGTCATAACGTGCGACTTAAGGCCAAGCAACTTGTTGACTTGATAAGGGATCGCAGGCTATTGGAAAAGGAGCGAGAACAGAGTAGAGCTATGCTAGACAAAATATCTCAATCCAAAAGAGTTGCTTATTCAAGCACTACTGCCTATTTAGATAAAAGTAAAGCCAAAGTGGAAGACACTCCTGGAGAACGTATATCTCAACGGCGTATCGTTGTAGATAAAGACTACAGTATTCATTCCAACGACGATATTGGCAGCGCCAGTAGTAACTACAGAGGTTCTATTGGCTCCGAGAACAAGCGAATGACAGTTCAAGCTACGTGTCACGACTCTCATCTATCGACCAACAAGCAGCATCCTACTCAAGAACACTTGGAAAACGACTTATTACTTTTGGACGATTTATCCCAAGATGATGAAGCCTCTGTCAGTGAGGAGTCCATTCATGATGTAGAAAGTGACAAGGATTTCGGGGAATTTGTTGAGAGTTTATCCGACATGAAATTGGAAGAATCATCAAGGAAAAGCGCTGACGATTTCCTGACAGATTTAAAGCTCCCAGAAGGGGCACCTGATTGGCAACGAAGTACTTGTGAGAATTCTAATGATCAGTTCGTTTCAAAAGTAAAAGCCAATACCAGTACAAGAGAAAATTTGCAGAAAACAATGTCAGAGGACAATGTTATTACAACGAAGATCGAAGATGATGTATCCAATGAAATGAATCGAAATTCCAAGTTAGTTGCCAAAAGTCCTCCTAATGACTCGATTTCCAGTGGCAAGGGAACAAAGAAAAAAGCTTCGGATTCTCAAATTACCACTTTAGATTCACGGCAAGTACGAGGCATCACTTCTCAGGAGGACAATCAAGACGATCCATTTGGTCAGCTTGTGAGTGAATGGATAAATGCATCACATCCAAGTCATCGGTAAATAAACAATTGCATCTCTTATTTATTGTTACAACAGTTGTTTACTCTTGTAAGAAAGTTTGCGGTTGTTCGGTCAACTTGTAGCTTTCTTCTCTGTTTTGATGTAAAAAGCATTGGATTCTAGTCCATAATACATGAATACAGTCCTCTATAGTTGAATTTGCAGTATGTAATATAATATCGGGATGTTCTGGAATCTCATAAGGAGAATCGATACCCGTGAACTGCTGAATCTCACCGTTTCTAGCCTTGGCATAAAGACCTTTTGGATCTCTTTCTTCACAGACATTCAATGGACCTTAGATGAACCAAGTGGGATCAACAGAAATGTAATGGTTGGCTATCACCTACAATCTACCAATACTTCCCAAAAAGGGAGTCTTTTTCTTTCATGCATTCTCCTTATGTTGATTCTATCCTTTTGAAAGGGAGTTATTGCTGCTACTAGAGTGATAGCTCCCATGTCTGTCAAGATGGTGGCAATTTCTCCGAGGCGTCGAATATTTTCCGTACGGTCCTATATCTGCATGGTTAGAGAGAAGAAGAAACCTATCTAGTTTCCACTCATGCGTTGTTCGTATAACTCAAGTCGCTATTGATACCCTTTCTCATGATATCTATTTATGTAGTTCAGAGTGCAAATGTATTGTAGCCAACGAAATAATCTCACCACCATCGATACAATAACAAAGTCTTCCTTCTTCTAACAATTTGTTTTCCAAAGAATAGCATATGGTGGATTTACCTGAAGCAGATAAACCTGTAAACCATATCGTCAAACCTCGTTGTCCTAATAAATGATATCGAAGACCACGTTGATTCATGAGAAGAAAAAATGAAAAATTTGGCGCCATCGTTGAGAAATGATTCTGCTGAAGAAATGTTGCAGTGGCCAACTGTATAGAAAACGTATCTTTGACTCTACTTCTTTGTCGTTGGAAGTTAATTCAAAATATCTACAGAAGTTTGGGACCTATATACTTCAATGCTTTGTTCATTCGTCCACAGATTTTTCTGCTGATTCCTACCATTCTTTGCTTGTGGGTAAGCAGGAACTGGATGCTTTCTTTCGGCCAAAGCAAGTCACTCTAGTAGTTGGAGATGTTCCAATTGACAGAAAGTTGCACATGTTGTGGAAGAATTTGCAAGATGGTACAAAGTTATTTAACTTGGAAGCTGCTAGTGTTGGTACTACAGAAAGATATGGAAAGATGTTCACCAATGGCTTAAAGAGTGTTGAAGATCTCAGAGGACCCATCGATCTTGTCGTAATAGCAACGCATGTATCAGAGGTTCAGGGTGTTTTGCATAGTTTGGCAAAGAAAGGAACCAAAGCTTGTTTACTCTCATCACTTATAACTTGGGACAAGTTGGGTACAAAAGAAACGCAGAATGTCTTTCGAGAAATTGCATCGGTTGCGTCACAACATCAAATAAGACTCATAGGTTCTGATAGCTTAGGTATATTGAACTGTCGTTTGGGACTGAATGTATCGTCGTCTTTATCTCGAGACTATCTTCCTGGCCAAGTTGCGTTGTTATCCCAAAGTGGTTCTTTGATTTGTTCATTGTTAGATTGGTCGGTAAAAGAACGTTTCGGTTTTTCAGGAGTGGCAGATGTTGGAACTATGTTGGATGTGGATTGGGCTGACCTGATTCACTACTTTGGCAATGATCGTCATACACACTCTATTTTGATTTATGCAGAAGGCATTGGAAATGTACGACGTTTTCTATCTGCTGCTCGAGAAGTAGCAGTAAGCAAACCCATCATGCTGATAAAGCCTTACAAATTGCACATTTCTTCCAAAACAGTAAGCACTCGTCCGATATCAGGAAAGGGAACGATTCCCAAGGAACTAAAAGGCCCTCTTGATTTATTGACATTTGATGAAAATGCTGTCTTAGATGAAGTATTTCGAAGGTCTGGAGTGCTTCGAGTGGAAAGTGTCAATGATCTATTTTTAACAGCTCGAGTTTTGGCACATCAACCTCGTCCACTGGGTTCCAAATTGACCATTATTAGTAATGCTGGTGGACCAGGTTATTTGGCAGCAGACCAACTTATCGCTGGAGGAGGACAACTATCCTCATTATCGGCCAAAGTTTCTTCCAAGATTCAGAAAGTATTGCCGAGCCACTTGCCAACAGTCAATCCAGTAAGTTTCGTTTTTATTCATATTCTCCATTTCTTAAAGGCTTCAGATTGATCTATCAGGGAATGCCTCAGCAAATGACTACAAGGAAGTATTGGAGGCCTGTTTTGAGAATGCTGAAACCGATGGAGCGTTAGTGATTCTAACACCACAGACGATGACTCAAGGCACGGAAACTGCACAAGTGTTGGCGGATATGAGTAATCAATGGAGAGAAAAACACAAACCACTATTGACAAGTTTTATGGGAGGAAAAGAATTGATGGAAGCGCAAGAGATATTACGCAATGCTCAAATTCCCAATTTTGCATTTTCGGATGTAAGAAAGACCACCTTTTGTAACCCAATGATGACCGAATTCTTACTTGAAAAATGTTTCATAGACTGCAGCTTCTGTTTGGAATTATCTGTGGCGATATAATGAATACTTACAGAGTCTTTATCAAGTTCCTGATTCGGGTTTATCAGAAGTTGCTTATTGGAAGGAATCTCAAAGAACAGCGGAAGCCATGTTACGTTCCATTCAGAAACAAGGAAGGTCTCTTATGACGGAAATAGAGAGCAAGAAATTGGTTGGTTAAAAATTTTCAGTCGTTTCAAAATCTTGCTGAATATTCTCTTTTTATAAATAGTTGCAAATCTATCAAATTCCCGTCGTCGATACTCGCGTAGCAAAGGAAGAAGAAGAAGCTGTGGAAATGGCCAAGGAATTAGGATTCCCTGTTGTTTTGAAACTTCATTCAGAGACGATTATTCACAAGTCCGAAGTAGGAGGAGTGAAATTGAATCTGACTTCTTCGGAAGCAGTTAAATATGCGTTCCGCTCCATTCGTGAGAGCTGTGGTCGTCTTCGAGGAAGACAACATTTTCAGGGAGTTGTTATTTATAGGATGATTGATAAACCCAGGGATACTCATGAAGTAATGTTGGGTTCTATGATTGACTCACAAGCTGGACCTGTGATTCAGTTTGGCACAGGTGGTAGCCTTGTTCATGTTTACGAAGACTTTGCAATAGCATTACCTCCTTTGAATACTCATTTAGCGCGTCAGATGATGTCGAGAACCAAAATTTATGGAGCGTTGGTAGCTGCACGTAAGACTTTGGGAATGGATACCAGGAAGATCGAAGAAATTGTCGAACGTTTTTCAAGAATGGTCACGGAACAAGCTGCGTTTGTCAAGGCTTGTGAGATCAATCCGATTATAGTTGGTCCGAAAACTATCTTAGTAGCTGATGCTCGTGTCTGGCTTCATGAAGTTAGCAAACATTCTCCTCAGTTAACTCCCAGCCCAGCTATTCGTCCTTATCCTAGTGAGTATGTATTCTCTTGGCCCGGAGATTCCATGGGAACTCCGCCCTTCTTAGTGAGGCCCATTCGACCTGAAGATGTACATCGTTTAAAGCGTTTTATGGAACTGATTCTTAAACTGAAAAGGAACGAAAGCAGTATATCGGATTCTAAATTATTGATGACAGCTACGTTACCTGAAGATGTTCCTATGGAATTGTTTGAAATGTTGTCCCATGACAATCGTTGGAAGGATGTTACATTGCAACGATTAAATGAGCGAGTGGTTTCCATTTGTCATGCAGATTATTCTACCACTATAACATTAGTAGCTGAAACGATGGACTCAGAAAGTGGCGAAATGGAATTTCATGGTTTTGCATCCCTTTGTTTACGCAAAGGTACTAAAGAGGAAGGAGTCATCTCATTGATCATGAAAGAAAACAATACCCTTGCCAATGAATTATTTAGAAGATTGATAGTTATTGCGAAACAGGAGAGTTTGAGTAAGCTGACATTTTGTTTCCATGAAAAGGAAGCTTCACTTGAAAAGCTGGGTCGCCAGATTGGTTTTCATTTTGAAAAACAAGGTTCTCAGTTATGTAGAGCTACAAAAATATTCGCGAATGAAACTAGGAAAGAGAATCTTTCAGCTTGAAGAGGAATGTGAATGGAATCTTCATCTGTCCAAATGACTGGGAACGTTCAATTGAATTATTTTTGAAGAAGAATGTCATCCGGCGAAAGACCTGTTTTATCAGCATATGAATATGCTGCTGCTGGTGCCATTGCAGGTGCTGTTGAAGTAACTATTCAACAGCCAGAAATAGCTTGGAAAAATGCTATCCAAGACAAGAGACCTATCATGTTCCATCCCAAGTTCTTTTATAGAGGTCTCACCATCAACATTGCTTCCATGGCGCCTTATACAGCTGTACAGTTTGCATTAAATGGTATGATGACCAAGTGGTTGAGTAAAGGTAAGCTTTTTTATTTGCTTTATTTCTAAAAGAAGAACCTAGTTTATGGAATTAGGGGGTGAACGTCCTTTGGGTGACTGGGAAAAGCTGGGAATTGCTGCAACTGCTGGTGGTTTGAGTGCTCTTATTTCAGGCCCTGCAGAATTGATACTTATACGTCAACAACGTCTGGGAAGTGCGTTGGTTCCAACGGCCAAAGATATTCTTATTCGAAAAGAAATTCTTCGAGGATTTTCGTTGGCATTTCTTAGGGACAGTATTTATGTATGTGGCTATTTAGGTTTGACACCACTATGGAAAGAACAATTAATGAAAAGTTTTCCTGACAAGTTTGGGGATAAACCATTGGCTGCTTCGATGGTTGCTAGTGTTGCAGCTGGTCTAGTAGCAGCAGTTGGTACGCAACCTTTTGATACCATCAAGACAAGATACCAAGCAATGATGCCTCCTTTGGATAATTCGAAACATTTTTCATATTCTTGGTTGTCTGTATGTAAACAGATGAAGGATCAAGCTGGAAGTTGGCGGGTTTTGTACGATGGAATGATTCCACGAGGCATGCGAATAGTTTTTGGAGTATTTATATTAAGTGAATGTCGAGATGTGATGGAGTCTTGGTTTGAGAAGAGAAAAATGAATAAAGTTGCAACGGTTTCCTAATCATAACATTGATATACGCAATGGAATTATATCTTCCATTGAGAGAACAATAGCTCCAAAGGTTCCTTTTGTTTCTTGCTTTGTTCTTTTAACCATTCTTCGAGTAATACGAATACATCTTTGCGTTTCCAAACACAGATAGATTGCGAGTCTCCTGCATTTCTACAGAGAGGTGTCAAGAAGGAAGAATGTTGAGATGGAGAAATTGGTGCACNTAAATGTGATGACGATATTTGATCCAATAAGGTCGTCCATTCTTGATGTTTGTGGAACACAGAATAATTGCCGAATAAATAAATTGCACATCGAGCGCGACTCGTAAGAACATTGATTCTTCTTTCATCTCTCAAGTGGCCCGTTAACAGAGAACTTGACACCAATGAGATAAGAATGATGTCCTTTTCTTTGCCTTGAAATTCGTCCGTCGTGAAGATGGATACTGGTTGATCATGCAGTGTTGTTGAATGTTGTTCATTTGAAGCAAAACTTTGAAAGTAAACTAGAAAGACATGTTTCAGTAATTTCTTCTGTTTCCTATAAGGAGTCAACACAGCAATACGATTCCAAGAAACATTCCAATAATGCAAATAGTGCAAAAACTGGGCAATGGCTTTGGCTTCCATGGGATTTTCATAAGGGGAATCTGAGAGAGACGATTCGTTGATGGTTGGATTGGAAACATCAAGAAATAAAACTCTACTACAAATGCCCTGTGGCATCCAGAAATGATTATCTTGATAAATATCATTCAATACATTTTGCTTGAATGTTACTCCATCCGTATGATAAGTGGCTTCTGTTTTTTGATAACGAAATCGATACAAATCAGCAATGCAAGGAGCAGCTCGTCCTTGTTCTTCCAACTGAATAAAAGGAAACTTCAAATGAATCAATCTGGAAAATAATGAAACCTGATGTGAAGATAGCTGTTCCAAAATGTCATTGTTTGCGGAGCGATACTGGACGATAGGAGCTAACTGCAAATCATCGCCAATCAGAATCGTTCGTATTGGTTGATATCTGGCAAATAAAATAAACTGATTCCATTCCGTAACTAGAGCAGCTTCTTCTACTATAGCAGCCACTATTTTGGTATGTCCATCAGAAGGCCAGTGTTCTGCATATTTCATTAAAGATGCAAAGGTAGTTATTACCAACTGACAATGAGAAAGCAACTCTTTGAAATAAACAGAAAAACGTGGATGAAAACTTCGTAGTAGAGAATCACATTTTGTAAGCAAAATGCAATCTCTCAGTAAAGCTATTCGCTTCCAATTTCGACTCCTTTCCATTTCTTCTTTGCTGGAGTATTTCTGAATCGTTGCTTCTAACCAAGATAAACCTATCTGATCCAAGTATTTACTCAATAGATAGGGACATGTTTCATAGTCTTCAATGGCCTCACAAAGATTGGTCAACCAATTGTCCTCTTTAGAATGCTGATATTGTCCATATTCCTTGGCAAACTCTGACAGGTGTTTCCACAATTTGTCCCGGAACTCCTTCATCACATAATAATGACCTTCCAATGTAAGCTGTCTGATAACCTTGTCATTGGACTGCCTTCCCAATCTTAAGATGGGCTGAAGGAGAGGATGTAATGTTGTGACAGAACGATGAGTACACAAGTCTATTCCTGGGTAGCAATGTTCTTTAGGATAACATTTCTGAAGAACCTTTTTTGCCAAATGATCAGCTGCTTCATTTGATTGAGCTACGATCATCAGAACAGAAGATGAAGCATTCTTATCTTCCTGCTGCCTGTCAACAAATCTATTTTGCAAGAAGAATCGAATGATGCAATTAGCAACTTCTGTTTTGCCAGTTCCAGGAGGTCCTCGAATAAGAACCAGTCGTTGCAACCAACTTGCACAAAGTGCTGCCTTTTGAGCCTCGTACAAATAGGCAAATGATGTTTCATGAGGTATATGAAACTTGTCGGAAACAACAAAAGAACAAGATGTATTTGTAAAAGTATCACCTAATTTGCGTAGATAAACGAAAGAACGAAAATTTTCATCTACCTCAAGTTGAAAGCCAGGGATAATGGAAGCAAGACTAGAAAGAAGTCCTTGTGCATCGGGTATAAACGGATACAGACATATTTCTTGATGAGTTTCATCATTTACGAGCATATCTAATGTTTTGCTTTCCGATAACGAAAAAGAATCCTGCGTCAGAATACTGGAGAAAAACTCGGGTATTACTTCTTGGTGTTGGTCATCATCCAAATTGGCAATCGACAAAGTGTACCAATCATAAAGCTCTTCCAAAACTTCTTGATGTATATCGTTTGGAGCTTCCAAACATATCAAATACATTGCCTTTTCAGTCTCTATCCAGTCCATCCGATCATTGGAGACAAATGTAACAGAAAATTTCCGCAAAGAACTTTGGTTTCCTTGCTTGTCATTCTTCCATCTTGCAGAATAACAAAGGCCAATCCACTGAATATCATTCCAATGCAAAGAGTCGCTACTATCCAAAAAGTTATCCATTGCATTAGACAGGAATAAGGCACCCAATCTTCCAAAAGAGTTGGTTCTGGCAAGTTCATCATCACTTCCGAGGAAACGCACTTGGCCATTATAGGAAAACAGCAAATGTCCTTTCTCTATCTGACGGCTTAAAAGTCTGTTTTGCTCCAAATGAGTAACAGAAAAGATAAAACTTCGTTCTGTTCGTATCCTCTCCTTATGTACGTTCAATGCTGAGTACATTTTGTATGCCAACTCTGCTTTGCAAATAGTGAACAAAGAACAGAGATAACTTATCGTAGAAGGATAGCAGCACGAAGGAGGAATCATACAAAGATTGTTACCCATTAGAGCATTCAAGTATGAAATATCTGGAAAACAACAGTCAGTGCCAGTAAGTTTCTTCCAAAATGATAAATGTGTTAATATCAATTGACGTAAAGAAACTTCGGATGGACACGGTGGCCCTTTTCTGCGCTTTCTCATAAGCTCCAAAATTCTAAGCAAAACAAGGAAACATAATTTCCAACATCTACCTAAAGATATGCTATACTTTTTACATTGGAACATCAGAAACTCTTTCAATTTTTGCAAACAATGCTTCCAAGGATCTATCGAGTCACTGCATTCTGAATCCGAGAAGCAAATGATAAAAATGGCTAAATACAATCCCATGGCAGAGTTTTGCAAAGAAAAATAAAACCAAAGCAAATAAGTGCTCATATTCTCCAATTCCTCTTCGTTTTCCAGAAGATTTTCCGGAGAGGCCACAGTTACTACGCCAACCAAGTCAATGAAATGAGATAATGTCAACTTGATAAAGGAATATTGATGATTCTTTGTAGCATTGGCGATGGGTATTCTATAAGTCTCCAGAAATTTATTCCATTCTTTTCGATTCGGTTCTGTTGATAGGAAAATTCTCAAGTCACTCAGTGCCACCCTTTGTAAAACTGGAGCAATAATAGAATATATGAAATCGATATTTTGATAGCACATCATGCTTCGCAATAAATTGATGAATAAGGTCAATTTCCAAGAAGCCGGTTTTTCCAAAGCTTGTAGATGAGATGCAATTCTTTCAACAAGTTCCTTCACAATATGGAAGGCATTATTGGGACTATAATGATCTTTCATGACGCAAATTTGGAAAGATTCTTTGTTGAACTCGATTTTATGAAGCAATACGAAGCAAGCTGGAAATAGATACACTTCTTCCAAGCACAACGAAGAAGTGTGGTTGTTTAGTTGAGACAGCAGAGGTGCAAACCAGTTTTCCCAAGCAGCTGTTTGGTTCAACCATTTACCAACTGACTGAATGTCTTTGTTCTCTTTGATCAGATAGTTTTTAAAAATATCTTCCAACTTTTCGTTTGTTTCCTTTGAAATTCGAGACACTACGTCACTCCAAACATCCTCAAGTCCTATTGTCAATAAAAATTTGCAACTTGGTTTCAACTAACTTACCTCATGACTGATAAGATAATAAAGTACACTACATACAACAAAAGTTAGTTCTTTGTCTTGAAGGTGGATTTCAGCAGTCTTTACTGTGTGCCAATATTTATGAGCAAATGTATAAAAATTCTTCATTTGGCGCCAACTTCTTTGAGCATTTTTTTTTGGAAAACAAAGCATTTCTTTAAGGAGATAAAGAACTCTAAACTTTTCCTCTTTTATGGGAAGTAAAATCCAACCATTGCAAACCCAACAAGTTTTATTTTGCTTGAACTAGAATTCTAAGCAAAAGTCGACCTTTTTGTTATTCTCTTTCGCACCATCCTTCAAAGAAAAACACACTCGACGTGGTGTGCTAAAGAGGAGATAAACCTGGTATGTATGGTTCCTTCGGTAACTTGTAGAAATACAAAAAGTTTATAAAAGTCAAACGTCTACACCGCACTCTTTTCAGTCGATAAAGTAGACATGTTGGCCAGAAACCAGGCATTGATAGTTTTCAACTTTTCTAAATCTTGGTTTGGATGTAGCATAAACTGTAAACACTATATGAAACTAAGACTTGCTGGACACTAATCGATAACGAAACTTACCTCTTGATCATCAGTTACTTTAAGCGTTATTTTTCCATCCTTGCTTCGATACTTCACAGAATATCTAGTCTACTCTTGTTTATTGCAGCAAAGAAAGTCTCTTATTTGCGTACCTTGTTTGGTTTATTGAAATACATCCTTTGGACAGTGGACCAAAAGACTGGCCATTCTTCCAAGTAAACCATTGAAGAATAGAATTGGTGATTTCGAGAGTGTGGTGGTGGGCCTTGTTGTGTCTTATTATGACGGAAAGCGAAGGAAGTTCCATACAAGTTGTAGAAGAAGAACCCCCGAAGAATATCTATGATCGAGTGAACCAAAAACTTGCTTCTGCAAGGTATAGTGAAGATAATCAAGCTGAACAGTATAGAGAAGAAGAAGTTCGTCTGTATGGTGGGTTCCGTTCGCCTACTATTAGCACTATAGTGTCAGGTATAGGCTTCTTTTCTGAGGCTTATGACTTGTATGTAGTCAACGTCTTGAGTGAGTTATGGAAGAAAGAGTATCCTACTTATTTCTCTCAGAACAGTAGCATGATTTCCCGAATCGGCAACTCCGCTATAGTTGGTGCTATTATTGGTCAGCTTTTCTTTGGCCTTATTGGTGACAGAGTTGGTCGCAAGGCCGGACTTTTGGTGACTTCTACCATATTGTTTTTGGGTCCTGTTCTTAGTTCTGTTTCTTTCGGTGCAAACGGAAGTATAAATGGCTTATTTTGGATGCTTGTAGTGGTTCGTGGCTTTCTTGGAGTTGGTATAGGTGGTGAGTATCCTTGTGCTTCAGTTTCTGCTGCAGAAGCGGGGGATGACGCAAAAGTGAAGCGTGGGAAAACTGTATTATTTGTTTTCTCAATGCAGGGCGTTGGTCAAGTTGTTGGCATCGTTGTGGCTATTATAGCTTTGCTTTTTACCAAAAGTAATTTTCATGTCGACAATACCTCAGGCTTTCATGCTGTATGGCGTTTTGTTTTGGCTTTTGGTGCTCTGCCGATCATTCCTGTTTTTGTTTTGAGAACTAGAATGAGAGACTCGTTGAGGTTTCGTATTGCAGGATATAAGCGTCGGAAAGTGCCTATGTTAGTTACTTTTCGTTATTATTGGATTCGTCTAGTTGGAACTGCAGGCTGTTGGTTCTTGAATGATATAGTACAATATTCAAATGGAATATTTTCTTCCGAAATCATTACTGGTGTTGTTGCTGGTAGTGATAAAACTGTTCTAGACATTGCCATGTTTACGCTTTTAGTTGCGATTTTAACGTTACCGGGATATTATGTCGCTGCATTGACGGTTGACAAGATTGGACATAAAAGGTTGCAGATAATTGGATTTGCTTGTGTTGGGTTATGTGGGATTCTGATTGGTGGACTTATCAATCAGTTAGAGAATCAACCTGGAGCATTCATCCTTATGTATGGAATTTTCCTATTCTTTGTTCAATTTGGTTCGAATACAACAACTTTTCTTCTTGCCGCTGAACTTTATTCGACACCCGTTCGAACGACTTGTGCGGGCATTTCAGCTGCTTTCGGAAAGGCTGGTGCTGCTATTGGAACGCAATTCTTGGGTCCCATTGAACATGCGTTTAGTGGGAATAATGGTGTTCGAGCAGTATTTATTATTGCTGGTGGTGTTAGTATACTCGGTGCTTTACTTACATGGTGGGTTATTCCGGAACCCAACAAGAGAACTTTGGAAGATGAGGACTTTAGTTTTGCTGAATATTGCATTCGGCATGGAGTGGATGCAAAATTATTTTCATCGTAATTTTATTCTTTTTGTAGACTATTTTCCAAGTGATCAATTATATTCTTTATGAGTTGTTAGTTGACCAAAGCATTGAAAGAGCATAATTATCATCGACATATTATGTCGCAACTATAAAAATGCTTGCATAAAACGTGATTGTTTCTTCTTCTCTTTCAACATATCATTTCTAGTGAATAATAATCGATTCAAGATGATTCCGACTTGACATTCAAATACAAAATAACTGGCAACTTCCAGGACTGACTGAGATCTCTTTCCGCTGCTCGTTGTATCCACTTCAAGTTGGAACCTCGAGGACCCAACACCATTCCTATTTGAGACTTTCGTTCCAACAGCATTCGTTCTTCAATAGCAATGACTCCAGAAGATATCAGTTTACAACTCTCCAACTGAAACTTGGCATGGTAAGGAACTTCAAAATGTACACAATGCAACAATTTTTCACGAAGTATATCTTCCATCATATCTACAAAAGAACCACCATATGGAATAGCAAGAGGTGATAACCAAGGACCAGGTCTGCACATTTCAAAAAGAAAGTCTCGTACGTGATCGATTCCTTTATCCTTTTTGGCAGATATCATAAAGCTCATAGCAAATGGAAAAGTATCATAAAATTCCTTTGCCATATCCGGAAGATACTGGCGATTGGCTAAGTGATCTACTTTGTTCAAACCCAAAATCCAAACTTGTTTGTTGTTGCTTCTTATTTGCTCTTCTCTAACTTCATTCTTTTGAATACTCTCGGCTTCTTGTTGAGTCAATATATTCCTAATAAATTCCTTTCCTTGTTCCTCCATCCGTTGTTTCAGTTCTATTAACATTCTTTTGGTAGCTTCTCTAGCAATTCTACAACTACAATCCACAATAACAAAACATACATCAGCATTCCAAGCAGCATTCCAAGCAGCTACAAGAAATGCTCGTTCATGATGAACTTTAGCAGCATCATCACTACCAATCATCCCAGGAGTATCTCAATAACAACAATTGAATCTCACATGGGAAATAATGAGAATCTATCTACTTACCGTAAATCAACAATTGCTTTTCATCTCTAGTCACATACACACTATGAGTTTTCCTGGTAGTATTTCTCTTTCTAGATACTGCAACTACTTTGTTTCCTAAAAGTCTATTCAACAACGTAGATTTGCCTGCATTAGGTAGTCCAATCACAGCGACACTTGCAGTCTTTTGTTGCTCTATCGGAACACTGACGATGGAAGTCTCCATAAAAGGTTCTGTAACTGCACAAGGTAATAAAAGACGTTGGTCTTTCTCTCCTGATCGAAACAATTTCCCAACGATACCTCGAAACTTGAGATATTCCTTTTCCGTCAATTGCATTATATTGTCTCCTCTGTAAAGTGTTTGATAAATCATCGAGTCTTCTTCTTCTTGGTGAACAGGTCGTTCTACATGAGACAAGTCTTCTTTGGTTTCTACATCCACAGTGTTGGCGAAATGTACCGTAAAATCGTCGTTGCTTTGCTTTCTCTTGGTGGTTACCAACATGGAAGCTTTATGAGGTTTCGTTGGTTTCTTAGTTGGTATCGGTTCATAAGTAACTTGGACTTGCTGTGATGGCTCGACTTTGGGTCGTTCTTTTGTCCACGTTATTTTCTTTAACGAATGGGAAACTATTCCACTATTATTATTATTATTATTATAACCAACTGGTTTCCAAGTAATATGTTTTCGAGAAAGAATACTCATATATCGTTTGAACACAACAGAAAGGTGACTTTTCATATCGTCTTTGGTATCACAAACATCCACCAAGAAAACCAAAAACTTTGAAAGCCATTATGAAAGAAAAATGTTGAGTCCATTTATTTGAATATCGATGGCAAAATATGCAACCGATCCAAATCTCCTATTAAGAGAAACCCACTTGCAACTAGAAACAAGAATAATGCTGTCCTATTTACAGCATCTTGAACCCGCAACGGTAAAGGTACTCCTCGAATGGCTTCCCATAACAAAAATAACATTTGACCACCATCCAAAGCAGGTATAGGAAGGGAGTTGATCAAAGCCAAATTGATAGATATGGCTGCAGCAAATGAAAAAAGGGAAGCCGCATCGTTCTTAGCCAATTCAGCTCCCATACTTACTACTCCAATGGGTCCAGCTAAACCACTTGAAGATTGACGAAAATGAGTAACCAGACGATACAAGCCACCAAAAACTTGACCTGAAAACCGTACAAATTCCGAATGAGTCAACTCAATACTATTCCATATACTCGTGGGACGCTGTCGACTGATTTTCATGTTGGGAATCAACTCTACTCCTCCTAAAGTAGCTTCTCCATTTTTGTTACAACATTCAGGCTTCAATTCAATGGAGCGATATTCATTTCCTCTTTTGATAGTAATCTGTAATACTTTACCTCCACTTGAACGAATATTATCAGCCAATATCTTTGCTGACATACCAGATGCAGGTATGGGTTCTCCTTGTAGCTCCACAATGACATCGTTGGGTTGTAAACCAGCTTGACTTGCTGGTCCATCCAAATTCTGAATATTCATAACAACTGCTCCAGGTGAAAAGGATGGTTCTGCCATACCGAATATACTGATGGAACTGAACAATGAAATCCAAGCAAAAAAGATATTGGCAATTACACCCGCAGATATTACAATAGCTCGTTGTCCAACAGGTCTGTTAGAAAGAAGGTTAGGATCTGATAACTTTTGTGTTTCTCCTGTTGACTCGTCCTTTGTGGTTTCTTCAGGAAAGGAAACAAAACCTCCCAATGGTATCATGCGCAAGGAGAATTCAGTTTCCGAGTTTTTCGGTTTGTACGAAAGAAAAGAAGGACCAAAACCTATGGAAAAGTTTTTCACTCGAATGCCTTGTAGTCTTGCAGCGAAGAAATGTCCAGCTTCATGAACGATGATAACCAAAGCAAGCACTGCTAGTCCACTTAAACTGCTAGTAAACTGTAATAGTGATGCCGAAGGTGTATATGCCAATAGAGATTGCGTCAAATATATCGGTTGAACATCGTTGGTAGAAAAAAGACACCGCAAAGCGCGCGCCAATTTTAGGTTGTTTGGCCACTTCTTGTTATGTCGAGAAAAGCAACTCTCGGACTTGCGAGATGCAAACTTGTAACATATTCCTTCTTTAGTGCATGTTATTCTTGGTTTGAATAACTCATTACTTTGAAAACAACACGTATGTAACCAGTGAAAAGGTTTTCTGTTAGACAGTGTCATTCTTTCCTCTTATCCACACAACTCTTCGATTCATTATCTCTGAATGGGATTTTTATGCCTTTTGGATTTACACCACAAACTCTTTCCTATTCTATTATCCTCTTATATAAACCCTGACCCTGTCATAGGATTATGAGAGTGTTGAATAGCTGCCATAATCATAGATACAGTCAACAGTGTAATTATCCAAAATCTCCAATCCTTCGCCAACAGAGACAACCTGGGAACATTGAGCGGCGGCTTCATCGGAAACTTGGCACGTTGTCCTTTCAATGTTCCCCAAAGAGTATGTGGCTTGGACTTTTTACTTTCTATTTTTCCAGTAGCCACATATTTCACCCATTCAAAGTCCCAATCCACACTGGTTGAAGGGATTTCGTGATATGAGCGTTGAGATACAAACGACTCTCCAGAGTGGTGGGGCGGTATGTTTTCAGAATGACTAGACTCATTTGGGTCTCGTTCACTGTCTCGTTGACAAGCACATACAGCCAGACTGTATTTCCTGGTTCTCACTGTAAACCAAAATGGATGAGGAATGGCCACAAACAACATCATCAAAAAATGAACAATGAATGACAAATGGTCCCAAATGAGAATTTGTAGGCGGGCTATTCCAACTTTCATTCAAATTTGTATTTGGTCCAGCATCTCTCACAACCAAGCTGCAATGAGCAAGTCCTTACTACAAGAGCCTATCAAGTCGGAGGAAGATTCTGAAGAGTTCTTAGGACCCTTGGCAATACAAAAGTTGGAACAAGTTGGAATCTCTTCAACTGATATCAAAAAGCTACAAGATGCTGGATATCATACCATAGAATCTGTTGCTTATACGACGAAAAAGACATTGCTAGACGTCAAGGGGATAAGTGAAGCCAAAGCAGAAAAGATTATCAACGAGTGTGCCAAATTAGTAAATATGGGTTTCACTACTGCCTATGAATATCACAAGACTAGACAAGAAATTATTTCATTGACCACCGGAAGTCAGGAATTGGATAACCTGTTGGCTGGAGGAATAGAAACTGGTTCTATCACTGAACTGTTTGGAGAGTTTCGTACCGGAAAAACACAATTATGTCATACTCTTTGTGTTACTTGTCAGTTACCTATCGAAAATGGAGGTGGAGAAGGCAAAGCGTTGTACATAGATTCGGAAGGTACATTTAGACCTGAAAGGATTGTGGCCATTTCGGAACGATATGGTTTGAATAGTGAAGATGTTTTGAACAACATTGCTGTTGCACGTGCATATAATTCCGATCATCAACTTCAGTTGTTAACTCAAGCATGTGCATTGATGGCAGAAAGCAGGTAGGGAATGAAACTTGTTTTCTGTTTTGAATATTGCTTATATTATTTAGATATGCTCTTATTATAGTGGATTCTGCTACTGCTTTATATCGTACCGATTATTCTGGAAGAGGAGAACTTGCAGCCAGACAACAACATATGGCAAGGTTCTTACGAGCATTACAAAAACTTGCAGACGAATTTGGTGTTGCTGTAGTTATTACTAATCAAGTAGTTGCACAAGTGGATGGTGGTGCTATGTTTGCTGTTGATCCTAAAAAGCCAATTGGAGGAAATATTATTGCACATGCATCTCAAACCAGATTGTATTTGAGAAAAGGAAGAGCAGAGAATCGTATATGCAAGATATATGATTCACCTTGTTTACCTGAAGCAGAAGCCACGTTCTCCATAATGGCAGATGGTATTCGAGATGCTTCTGATTAGTATTCCATTGATAATGCATTAAATAGACGAACAACTATTTTATATAGAAACATGAAGAATCCATGAATGCCATTGCAACTGAATGGATTCCAGTTCTTTCTATATTATCCTTACATGAACATCAATCACCTTCACTCCATTGCACTGCATATTTGGCAGCCAAATAATCACTTTCGATTGGACCTCTTCCACCGTAATCGTACAAAATAGGTTTCCACGAATCTTGAGCCATTTCCATTTCCTTCAATGAAGGAGTAAATATATTCCAAGCCACTTCCAATTCATCATCACGAATAAACAAACTTTTCTCACCATGTATGACATCCAGAATAAGTCTCTCATAGGCATCAGGTATATCTTTACTATCTTCCCAAGCCGTACGATAGAAGAGATTCAAACGTGCCTCTTCCAAACGCGAAGTAAAACCCGGTGCCTTGCTAAGAATACGCATATAAATGGCTTCATCTGGTTGTACTCTAATCACCAATTCATTATGTGGAAGATGTGACGAAACTACTTGAGAAAATAGTCCACCAGGAACAGATTGAAACTGAATACGTATTTCTGCCTATATATATATATATATATTCCCTTTTCATCAAATCAATAAAATAAGCTTGAATTTTCCTATTACCTTGCGTTCATCCAATGCCTTACCAGCCTTCATAAGAAATGGTACACCTGACCATCTTCTATTATCCACTTGAAATACACAAGCAGCAAAAGTAGGAGTATGACTATCATTCATTACTCCAGGTTCCGATAAATAAGAACGTTGAGGATTCTATTCAACCAACCATCCAACATTCAACTCTATCGAAATGTATAGAAAAAGATGCAAAAAACACCCACCTGACGGTCTCTATATTGACCAAGTACAAAGTCTGATGCTTTTAAAGGACGTATAGAGCGTAGAAATTTTACCTTTTCATCTCGAATATCTTCCGCATGTAAAGTTACTGGTTGTTCCATACCCAACAATGCCATCACTTGTAATAAATGATTCTGCATAATATCTCTAATAATTCCATATTCATCGAAATATCCAGCTCTTCCTTCCACACCAAAATTCTCTTTAAACACAATTTGAATGGAAGCTATATGGTCTCGATTCCATAAAGGCTCAAATAGATAATTGGCAAACCGTAAAACCATCAAATTTTGTACCAACTCCTTTCCCAAATAGTGATCAATTCGGTATATTTCATCTTCAGAAATACAATTGCGAAGACTATTTCGAAGCTGTAGATAAGAAGTAATGTCTTTTCCAAATGGTTTTTCCATGACGATGCGATTCCAACCTCGTTGCGTTCTTCCGCTTTCATGAACATGATGTACCACATTTTCAAATACTTGAGAAGGAACAGCTAAATAATATAGTCTATCCACTCGAGTATTGGGAAATGATTGTTCAAAGTTGTTCAAAAATTGATCCAATCGAACAAAATCTTCAGTTCTATCATACATACCTGACATATAGTGACATTTGGGTAGAAACTCATCCATCTTTCGTTGACACTGTGGGCCATCGATAACTCTACAAGTCAATGATTCCATAATAGAGTTTCTAAACTCTTCTTGAGTCATTTGTCTTCTAGCATAACCTACAATGAGAAAGTCCTTTGGTAACAAATCGTGATAATACAAGGAAAACAAAGCAGGAAAAGTTTTCTTCTTTGCCAAGTCTCCACTAGCACCAATAACAACAATACATAAAGGCTCTTCTTTTGCTCTCTGTTTTCGTTTCTTGACGGAGTCCATCAAACTAGGATCTAAAGTGTCTCCGAGGTGGCTGAAGTGTTGTCTTGGAATAGCTGGACGTTCATTGGTAGTTATAGGAAGAGTTGTTTCTAATGAAGAGTCGTTCCATTGAGGGGCGATATTATCCAAATCTCCTTGAACAGCTTGAATAGAAGCTAAACGAGGAGCAAAGAACGACTTGTCCACTTTAGAGAAATACAAAGGAGTTGTCCATCCCTTTGTATATTTTGTTTTCCATAAGTGAGATGAAGATGTATTGGTATTCCAAAAACCAGTTATGAATAGAGGTATCCACATATTGCTCTTACACGTTGAGAAGAAGAAAATAAAATGGTGAAAATGGTTCTTTCAATCTATGATGGATAGTCAGTCGTATTATGTCCAAATAAAATTTTTTTTTATTTCAATTGCTTTATATTTCTATTTCAATGACAAAAATTGATAAAGAAATATATAAGCATATCATTCCTAGAATGGATTGTTGCTATAGTTTCCATTTGAATCAGTGGATCAGTCTCTCTCCTCTTTGTCGGCCATCCGTGTGTGCTGAGGAGAGCAGAGCTCCAAAGAATGAGAGATTGTTATGTGGAGATTATGTATCATTCATTGGGGTTGTGATTCTTTTCTATTGATCATTCGTTTATGGAAGAACAACATACAGAAATATTTCAAGACTTTCTAGCTTGGTCAGATTCTCCTTGTTATATGGAATATTATGATAGCACTTCATCTCAGTTAGGTTGGGAGTCTTCTTATTTCAATGACCTACAATGGTTATCTCAGTGGAAGCCTAAAGTATCAAACCCTAGTCTTACTGATGGATATGAATATTCTTATGGAGCCAATTCCATAAGGCAAGTTTCACACCAAAACCTTTTCATTTACTCTTCCTTAAGGAAAAAGGACTCTTCTCCATCTTATGATGATATAAGACAATCATCTGACACTATTCATAGCCCTCGTTACATATCCAAAGAAACATATAATCTATCAAATAGGGACTTGTGTTCCCAACTGAATAACAATTCTATTCAAAACTTATCTATTCATTCATCTTCTACTCCGACTATTACTCGTTCGGATATTTGTAAACTGGTTAAACAAAGACATGGCTGTCAATTATTATTACATCAACTACAATTGGGCTCCTCTTTGGCTTCTCAAGAAATCATGGAAACTTGTTGTCTTCATTTTGGAATATGGATGAAACATCCTATTGCGAATTTTCTATGTCAACAAGTATGGAAATGCTTATCTGAGCAACAACGAATGGATATTCTACAACGTCATTGGGATATATTACCTAAAGCAGCATTACATACTTATAGTACTCGAGTGGTTCAAGTGATGATATCTTCTTGTGGTGAAGAAGAAAATGAGAATAGAAATGTTTGTATAAGCTATTTACAATCGATATTGTCAAGTGTAGCCAAGTTTTTGTTTAAAGATGTGAATGGAGCTCATGTCATTCAACATTGTTTTCTTTATTGGTCAAGTGAAGATAATCAATTTCTCTATCATACTATACAAGAAAACTTTCTAGAATTGGCTACTCATCGACAAGGCTGTTGTATGATTCAAACAAGTATGGATTTTGCTTGTTCTTCTCAACTAGATGATATAGCAACCAACATTATTCAGCATATCTTTGTATTAATACACGATGCATTTGGTAACTATGTAGTACAACATATATTGGATAGCAAAAATCCCCGATATATTCACGACATTATGAAGAAACTTCAAGGTCATTGGTATGAAATGTCTATGGAAAAGTTTTCTTCCAACATTACTGAAAAATGTTTACAACTTGCTGAAGCTACTCAACGTTGGGAAATGATAGAGGAGCTTGCCCAAGAATGTTCCAACATAGGTAATCTATTACATGATGCTTATGGAAATTATGTCATTCAAAGAATGTTACAAGTTGCTTCTCAACCTCAAAAGATACAACTGAAAGAATGCATTGAAAAGTATTGGAATACTCTCAGTCGTTCTCGATATGGAAAACAAATCCAATACAATTTGGAAAAGTTGATGAATTGTATCAACTATTAGATGCTTTGAAATAGGAAAGAATATCTCCTTTAACCAACTTGGGTTTGTTATATTGTTGTTGGGTCGATGGGTCTTCGTTATCCACTGAGTCTTTCAGCCATTTTTGTAAAAAGGCTCTTTTGACTTGTGTTTCTGCCAATAAATGATGAAAGGGATGTTTTGATCTTTTCGAAGAGAATGATACGGTTGGAATAACTTGTTTGGGTCTTAACCAAGCAATGAAATGGTACAATTCATCATAATTGCTATGTTCACTATAAGGTATTCCATATATAGATAATCTGGAATGATCCTTTTCTTGAAAATATTCTCCGCGATTGCTATGCCAAGTCCAACCAGTAGGAACCAATGCCATTACTCTTTGTAATAAGCCATTTGGATGGAAAGAATCAGAATAATGATGATGGGAGAATACTTGTCTATTTCTACAATGATTGGCCATATATAACATTTCTTCTAAAGCTTCAAAATTGGGAAGCAATCTACCAGGCACACTTTCTGCCACTCTATTCCATCCCACCAACCAAATAGGACTAGCAGCAGGATCTGTCGTAAAGTATTCGTTGAATATATCTTCGTTCCAAAATTCTAAACAACGTAAAACTTTCCATTTGTCTGGACTCACATAAATACGATATCCATTTTGAATAAGAGCATCGATGATACGTTCTTTTCCGATACTATAGGTAGCTATCAAATACAAAGTATGTCTACTTGTACAATCTATTCTATTTGAGTTGGAATCTTGAAAAGGAATCCTATTCATATTCTGTATCTTATGAACGATGCGTTGAATGGTCTGTGCTTGACTAGGAAATCGATATTTCCGATGACAATAAGTGGTATCCAAATAAACAGCATCCAGACATATATTATTCAATACTAATCACACAACTTATTCCATATCTTATCTATAGAATAAGACAACTTACCTATCAATTCCTTTTTCAAGTCTTGTGTAAACCTCATATCACCCGTATGCAAATAGTTGCTTCCTTCTGATGTTTGAAATAGTATCATAACAGAGCCTGGACAATGATTGGCATCAAGAAACCTTATTTGTACTTTATCTACTAGAAAAGGTTCATTATTATGCTTTGCTACGATCCATTGGGGGTCGACTAGAGTTATTCTTTCCAATAAACGAGCAGTAATAGGTGAGCAATAAATGAAGCCCTGTTGAAAGTTGGAACCAAGTCCTCGATAGTGATCATAGTGCCAGTGAGTTAGAAAGAATGCTGACACCTGAGTTGGTAACTTGAGAAAGTAGTCCACTAGAAAAAGAGTATGAGGTACTTGATGAGAAGTTGGAATATGATTCCAGTTTTCATTCATGCCCAATATAAATATAAATACATATTATTATTATTATTATTCAACTGATGATGATATACTTTAGGCATTGATAAAGTATTCTTTGTTCCGTTTGATGATAAGACAACTCCATTCTTATACTAAATTCTTTTCTTTCTCTTCTTCTACTTCTTTTTTTTTAGATATGGGAATGCGGTCGTCGATATTTTATTATTCTTGATAAGAAATGTCCAAAAAGTCTAAAGGAAAACAGAAAAAGTATCGTCAACCCAACAAGAAAAGAAATAAAAATACCAAACCATCCAACCTAAAACAAACAACTTGTTCCAACCACAACTCTTCTTGTCTATGTAGTGAAAACGAAAGAAAGACGAGATTGGCTGAAATTATTGCTGAAGAATGGAAAGGAAATATAATAACACCCAAAGGTTTGAAGAATTTGGGTAATACTTGGTAAGTATACTATATATATATATTAGAAGTGGGCATATAATCCTATTTCTCTTGTTAGTTTCCTCAACGCAGTATTACAAAATATTGGTCGATTGCCTGCCCTTCGAAGTTATTTTTTAGGTCAATCTATTACAAGTGGTGAACACGGTGTGACTTTATCTTTGAGAGTATTCTTTCATACTATGTGGTTATTACAAGACCAAAGCATATTTCGACCCCATAAGTTATTGGACCATTTGGGAAAGTATTCCAGTCGCTTTCGTGGTTATGAACAACAAGATGCTCATGAAGCCTTGAGAGTATTGATGGAGTCTTTAATGGAAGAAGCAACTGTTAATATGGATAATTCTAGCAGTGATTCAAGTAGTCATAGTGACTCCAATCATAACCACGAGTCTTGGATGGAAAAAGTATTTCTAGGAAAGTTGCAAAGTTGTGTGGAATGTGAACAGTGTCATTCGATATCTACCGTTGAAGAACCTTTTTTAGACATTTCATTATGTTTGGAAACTCAAAATACCGATGAGACTTGTTCTGTTGCGGGAGGTTGTACGAGAAATCAGATCATTTGTGATACAGCAATGATGAGTCAACAGAGTCTATTATCTGTAGATAATGCAATGTTATCTATGGAAAGCAACTTGTCAGAACAAGTGATGGTCAACGAAGAAGAAGAGAAGAATAGTCCAGAAATGATTTCCTTATGGGAAGAAGATATCCATCAAGTTACTTTAGGGTTAGACTCCTTATTTGAAGAATCCAATAATGTAGAATGGAGTGATTATGTAAGTAATAATGATTTGGATTTCAATGAAGAACAAAAAGGTAAGTTTTATAAGACAAAGAAATGGAATAGGATGATGATATGTATTATTGACTTGTGAAGACATAGTTGTTCATTCTTCTTCAAAGAGTCTAACCAAACCTATCTCTTCTTCATCTACTACCACAACACTTTATGCAAGTATTCAAGACAGCTTACAAGCATTTCTTTCTCCAGAAATATTACAAGGAGAGAATGCTTACTATTGTGAGTCTTGCAATCGACAACAACAAAGTGAGTCAACCCAAAAACATTGTAATAAGGATTCCGTTTCCTCTCAACAGAGATATATTCGTACCAAAGCAAAGAAACATTTTTTATTTCGGAAACTTGGTCAAGTTATTATTTTCCATTTGAAGAGATTTCGACAAGTTGGTTTTCACTTTGAAAAGGTTTCAGGTAAAATGTCATTTCCATTGGAATGGAATCTCTCCAGTTATACACAAGAGCAACAAGGAGATTCCACAGAGAATGATTATTATTTGTCAGGAATAGTTGTTCATCAGGGTTCTTTAGAATGGGGTCATTATATTGCATATATTCGTGCAAGTTGTTCACCACAAGAGCATCGTTGGTATTATTGTAGTGATGAACATGTAACATTGGTACAAGATGAAGAACAAATCTTCAATAGTGAAGCTTATATTTTGTTTTATTGTAAAAAACAACGACAATGAAAGTAATACTTTCAGTTAGATATATGAGTTATTATACTATCCAATAGAAAACTACAAAATGCTTCAATGACTGGAACACAAAAACTATTTCCCAATAATTTCCAACGGGTACGAAAACTTGAAGAACATTCCATCACACATTCCGTATAACGATCGGGAAACCTAAAAGTCCTTATTGAATGAATGGGATGAGATTATCATAACTTACCCTAGTATTCTTTCTGCTTCAATGATATTCAATCCTCTCTTTTCTTGGTCATTATACCAAACAGTATTGAAACGATTATCAAAAGCTCGAGGTGCATAATTATTGGTAGTTATAGTATAAGCTTTAGGATATTGTGCTCTAGCATGATCCATTAAAATATCTTGTAAATAACAATTTGGTTTTTCTTCTAGTGTCCATATTCTCTTGGCATTAGGAATATTAGTCCAATAATAACGATATCGAATACCAGCTGAGAATCTTGACGCATCTACTAAGATAGGCTCCACTCCTAAAGCATCCGTAATGATTTGTCTATCTTGAGCATTCATGGAAGCCACATTTTCTAATAAAAAGTATCGAGGCTTCAATTCTTCTAATAGACGAACATATTCAAAGAATAAGGAACTGGGACCTGATTGAATACCTCGTTGACGACCCAATCGGGATAAACTTTGACATGGACTTCCTCCAATCATAAAGTCTACACCTTCAGGAATATCTCTTTTGCTTACTTGTCGAATATCACCCAACGAAATGATATCTGGAAAACGAGTATGAGCCACTCGTATAGCTTTTGAATCAATTTCGGAAGCATAATAACGAACATGAACTATTCCTAGTCTTTGCAAAGCCAAACGAGCTGCAGCTATTCCATCAAAAGCACTAAATACGATCATTTGAGGAGTAAATTCCGTTGTGTTTCGATCTTTCACTAATTGCGATAGTTGAGAAAAGATGAGCTTCAAGGAATGATGCTCATGATTATGGTTATGATTCGATTCCTTTTTTAGGTTTCCATCAGAGCAATGATACAATAATGAAAAAGAATCGTTGAACCAATTCCAACTGGATATTTGATATTGAATATTGACTGAAGGAGTTTGAATGATATCTAAGGAATCATGTTTCTTATTGAAGGACGATAATAATAATAAGGGAGGAATATCTCGATGAGTTTTTGTTATAGATTGATTTTGTTGTTCACATAAAGCACATAACCAAATATCTTTCAACTTGTTCTGATTCAAAGGTGGACAGACACAAGCAAAATGTAAAGTTATTGGACACTTTTCACAACATATCAAAGTATCTCCTAACCAATCATTTTCTTCATCTGAACAACAACTTTCTGAAAAAGAATCAGAAGAAGCACTCTTATGGGTTGATCTTCTTTTGCTTTGTTTGTCTTTCCAATATTTTTGCCAACCACCTTCAGGCACTGCACAACTATCACAGTCATAATAAGAACCATCAGGTCCTATATTTCGAATACTACGAAAGGATATATTGGATCGATTACCAACCCTAGATTGGGACAATCCAATGTGTTGATGATGGGCAGTTGTATAAACTGAAGATGGATAAGAGTTGTCTTTTCTATTCGGTTTCCAAGTCTCATCATAGTCTTCATAGTCTTTATCGGAATCACTTGGTTGACTATCAGTTGATGTGCTTATATTGGAATCCTTATTCCATAAAGTGGATGGATAAACCAAGTCTTTAATAGATATGGGAGATATATTGGCTTTCTTTCCCAATTCACTCATTCCAAAACAATATATTTTACATTCCATTCACTATGCATTCCATACCATCCTTACCATTTCTTCGACTATATATAATCCACTGATTACAAACAAACTCTCGTTGCCAAGATTCTACAGAAGATGCAGGTTGTATAACAACTCTTTTCAAAAACCAAGAAGGAAATAATCCACTTCCTTGATGACCAACTCTTATTTTGTTGGGTATTTGTAAACTATCTGGAACAGAAATCACAAAAGTGTCTTGTCCTCGACGACAAAAATGCGAACCATCAGAATTAGAAAACAACAATCGTTCGGTGTGATTTCCATTTTCATCAAATAGTTGAATCCATACAGAAGCATCCGTTCCTGCTCCCCAACAGTCACCAGTTTGGAAAGTAATCATCCAAGGTTTGGTACATAAATTCGTCGTTCCAGTTTCATTCTGAACAGATACTAGAGAAGAGACTCCTGTAGAATGCCAAATAGTATTGAGAGATTGATTGGCCAATCTCCATAAAGACAACGGAGTTCTTCTCATCACAAGTTGTGCTGCTTCTCTCCAATCTAAATTTTCCAATTGTCGAAATAATCGTATGGAATTATTGCTCAAAGTGTGTCTTGAGGAGTCATGGTAAGTATGAAAAGGAGAAACCAATCTTTTCTTCCAATAATCGATATCCGGTTGAATCACAAAATAATTTCCACTCCTAGTCCAAGTATAAAAACTTTCATCCTATCAACCCATTTTCAGTTTTGATCAACAACCAAATAGTGATACAAGTACTTGTAAAGTGGCTTTGAAAGTTAACCACAATCTAAGCCAACCATTGGAATGAGTATTATCCGAATGTACTATTCCATTCTTATCAATAGGAATCCAATACTCTTTAGGTTGAATATCGCCATAATGATCGATACAAATATAAGCACGACCTAATAATGCTTCTTTAGCAAAAGGGTCTTGATCCATCACAGTCAAAGTCAAATATTCTTCTTGAATATGACAAACTGGAAATTCTGTAAATGCATTCCATACGGGACATATTTCATTTCTTAGACTAGTAAATGATGCCTTATGAGAACCCCATTCCAATAAACAACGAACATCATTTATGAAACAATCAGGATTGTCCATATGATGCAATTGATAAGCTTCCAATAGATGAATTTGTATCCAACCTTGTGGAATAGAAGATTCTTCAAAGTCTATATGATTAGATAGGTTGTTTTCTATTTTAGGAGTTGTTTCCAATGCAGTGGGATCCCAAAGCTTTTCATAAGAATACTTTACATGAACGGAAGCTATCGAATGAGGTTGAAAAGAAGAAGAAGAAGAATGAGACCATCTAGAAGCTATCAAAGGCAACCAAATATCCATATTCTTATCTACAGCATCTTTACATACTTCCAATGGTAACCAACCAGAACCGATCAAGATATCTTGTCCTAAGGAATTCACCATCTACAAACTCTCTTTCAATCATCATGATTATCATCCATAGTCAATATTGATTACCTGAAATAGTCCTTGTGGAGTATGATACAGTCGAATATTGATCCATTGCTTACATTGATTGGTTATCAGAAATTCAAACTTTTCTTCAAATATGGGTTCATTGGTTCGATAACTCTTATGTGTAGTCATCACTTGACGTCCTAATTGAATAGTTATCGATGGATTCCATTCCGAATAGTTTGCAAATAGATCTTCCGATATCGATATTTGGGCACTTAAAATGCGTATAGTTAATACGCCATCAGTACCTGGTGGATAACTAGCATTGTCTTTCAATGTATAAAAGAAACTCAGTAGAGATGAAGAATTGCCAGGATGACTTGTAAGACTTTGGAAGGATCGACTTGATGTTGGTTGAATAGGTACACTTATCTTATTAGGAAATAACATCTTTTCAAATGCTTTGACTGTTAAAAGATGATAAAGCCAAGAACGAAATGCTGGAATGTCCATCAAATCTATACCACTTGCCAAAGGTACAATCTCCAAATAAACTTTAGGCTGTTGTACAAAGGAAAACTTTAAACTTTCAATACCCCACGAACAATCATTTAAGCCCAACTCCTAATATAAGCTCCACTGTTCAGTTCCTATTTCTGATGAGAATAGATGGAAAGACTTACCAAACGTAATTTGGAGTGAATATTTATTTTTCGAACACTCAAAAGAGGAGGCTTTATACCCAACAGAGTAGCTGTGACCCGAACTTCACTACTACGAGCCATCCAATCCATATCTGCGTCCAATACAATAGTGTCTGCAGAAAAAGTTCTAAAACACTTGAGGTTATGAAGTTCAGGTGCGTGTCTTCCAAGTGTTAAATGAGTAACCATTACATCTTTGAGGAATTGAGGTTGATGCTTCTTTGCCAATTGTTGTAATTCCTTCATCAACAAGTCTGACCAGGTAGTCTCCAACTTTTCCCATAGTTTACCGATAATTCTATTGAGCCATAAAGCAGATTCCATATTTTCACATAAAGGATACTGTAAAGAGTTGAATGGACCTTTTCTTTCTGATAAAACATTCTTCTTTCTTTTGTTCCACTTGGATAGTAAAAAGAACAGCACACTATGGAAGAAAGATTCACAAGTGAGAATGGACATCATCATAAAGAGGCCGTTGAATATTATACTTACCAAGAGATAGCCAAAGTAAATATTCCCGAAAAGAAACCCTTTTCTTTCAATAAGCATATCAAATACCAACACCAACGTTTTACTTACCAACCAAAATGAAGATCGCCATACCACATCTTTCTCCATTTGTTTACAAAAATGTTTGTGGAATGGTTATTTCATAAGCATGGATCGATTGGATTAAGACTTGCCACTTGTGTAAAGTCATTCAAAACACGTTTATTAAGAGTGTCACAATTGCATCCCATTATGTTTCATACAAATAGTGATTCTTCAGATAATGATATAGAGTTTGTGTCTTGCCAATCTGGTGTTGTTGGCGTGGAGAATAAGGATTCCAACTGTTCTCATCAAAGAGAAAAGCTTACAAGAGAAGAAACTTTCCAAAGTCCATTATCAACAACAAACCAATATGAATATCAATATCGCCCAATACTTTTGATGTTGATTGGTATACCAGGTTCTGGTAAGACTACTTTTGCTAAGAAACTTGAAGCAAAAGGATGGTATGCCTATTTCTACTATGCTTTTATATAGTTGAGAATGTTTTCGAAAAGGTGTAGAGTTTGTCAAGATGAGCTATTCACTCGTCAGCAGTGCGAGAATTATACCATAACCCATCTCTTGCAAGGTAAATCAATCGTTATTGATAGATGCAACGTCACAAAGGAACAGAGAGCAATATGGATAAGTATGTGCATAATTTGCGTTTTATAAACTAACAAAGATTGTTAAGACCTTGCAAAGAATGCAAATGCAGTCGTAGGTTGTGTTGTCTTTACAACTCCTATACATATTTGTATTTCTAGAGTAGCTCAAAGAAGTGAACATCCCAACTTGAAAGGCAACGACCCAAAAACTGAAAACGTTATCTTCCAATTCGCACGAGAGTTTTGTGCTCCAATAGCTGAAGAAGGAATTGACTTTTGTCGTCGTATACAAACTGAACAAGATGAATATCGTATATTACAACAACTGGAAACAATATTGGATAGCAACTCACTGTCCTCTTAACATTCTTTATCAGCTGACCACTCCAATCTAGCCAGTTGAGTCTGCAGTTGTTTTACAGTTTCTTCGATATATCTTAGTTGTGGGTTATTTTCAATCCATTTCTTTCCTCATTTTAAACTTATATCAAGTTTCAACCAGAAAGAACCTACCTGCTGCTGTTCTGGTTCAGTTCCCAATTGTTGAGTACGAACTTGCAGTTCATTATACAGTCTTTGTCGATAATTCTCCAAAGTTTCCATCACTTCTATCAACTCTGCAGCTTTGGCTGCTTTATTATCAAATTTAGGTTGTGCTTGTTTCTTGTAGTGGTCCAAAGAGGAGGGTAAAGCTTCCTTTTCAGGAAAAGGTAACTTATCACAAGCGTAATAAGTACGAAATATTTTATGAAAGTTGAGGTGAGAAGGTCCTGAAACGATTGGTTTATGATAACCACTAGTTCTTCTTTCTTCTTTTCTAATCAAAACTGTTCCACTTGAAACTACAAACATAAGAAAGTAACTAGAAGAACCCATTTTTTACTCAATGCCTTTTGTCAATTCACAAATTACTAAAAAGTCAGTAAAAGAAGAAACAAATGTATATGTATGTATATATTAAGTTGATGTGTGTAACTCATCTTTCCATTGGGTTGAGATATTTTATCCTCATCGACGAATACTAACAGATAAGAGATTTTCCAAATACTCAAGTCCTATACAATATCATCCTTAGAAAGAAAACAAAATATCAATAGTTCCCTTACTTTCTTGTAATGCTTGCACTGTACTTCTCAATTCGTCGTTTTCTGTACAAAGTTCTTCCATACGTTTCTGATAAGCCTCTTGTTGTATCTAACAAATTGTTCTTCATAAAAGTCTTATATGTGCAAATAAATATATTATCTCACTTTTTTTCTTTGACGAGAACGTTCCGCACTTCTACGATTTTGCATAGCTCGATATGCTTTCCGTTCTTCTTCCGTCTATTATATTTGAACAATCAATGAAATGGAATGAAACGTGAAAACTTACCATTTCTGGATGTTTTCTCTTTCGACCTCGCCTCTTTACTGTTCTTGTTTCATGCTTTTCCATATTGGATATATGATCATCATCCAGAGTTGGATTGTTATGATTGCTGTTCGTATTGTCTGAATGGCTTCCACTATAAGTAGACTGATTGGTTGAATATTCTCCACTCTTGCATTCCAACAATTCCTCTCTATCTGAACTCGAGTCATTAGAAACAGATAAATTCTCATGCTCATCTCCACTGTTTTGAAAAGAGTCATAAACACTTGAATTGGCTTCCGTTTGTCGACTTCTCCTCTTTGGACTCTTTTCATTTCTATCTTGAGGCAAAACATTCCAATTCGAGGTAAACTCTCGAATCCAATTAGGTGCATTATCCTTGATTGCCTGAGAGCCAAGTAGAGAATGGTTATCATTTGTACCAGTTACCCAATCAACTGGAGAAGAAACAAGAGAAGACTCTTCCATATGGAAACCAGTATCCCTTGGAGTAGTCCAAGCTCGAGGTGTAGCTCCAGAACGTAAAGAGGATAGACCTTTTGGAGTAAACAAATCTGGAAAGTAATCCGTTAAACGAGCAAATAAATCGTCATTGTTATCCACTAAAGTATTCGGTTCGTCCAATCTCTCCAAAGGTAACTTGGGACTTATTATCGAAGGTTTTGTGTCCACATTCGAAGAAGATACTGCACTATGAAACCCCACAGCTGAAGTCTGACTATTGCCTTGTTTCGTAACACTAGTAAAAGAACGAGGTGAAGTAGGAGGTTGAACTACGTTCGATTGAGCTTGTTTGGAACAACTTGACTGTTCGTGACGGTTAGCATTACCAGTCCTTTCTCAACATAAGGAAGATTGTCACAGGGAAAGCAAATCGTGTGCACTAACCTTGCGTTAGTCTCCGTTATTTTCGAGTCTCTCTTCACTACACTGACTAATTCTTTTGGGTCCGTTACTCCATTCTTCATGGACTCCACTACAATGCACATTCTCTCGAGAGCTTCTGGTTTCTTTTGAGGATCCAAACCACCTAATTCAATCATACGAAGCAAAGACTCTGTTTGTTCGTATATTTCGGGAATTCCATAGTCATAGAGAGTCTTATTGTCTTGGGTACGCAGTTCAACTGAATAAGGAAAGCCAATTACAGCAAAAACAACGTAAATACCTTGCAATTCTATATTTCCAAAGTGAAAATGAAGCATATCTATGAAGTGGAATTCTTCGCAAAGCTTCTTCTTCACGTCTCCTATAGTATCATAAACGGAAACTTGCAGTTGTCGTCGTTGTCCGTCTGGCAAGTCCTTTCATAGGTTTGTATAGCAAACCAAAAATATATCAAGTGCTTACCAATAGCAAGGGAAAGGTTTCGTCAGACTGTCGCATCTATATATATATATATATATATACGATATTCAAGTTTCTCTTCTTCTTCTCACTTGATCGATCGATCAATGCTCACGAAAAAAGCATTATCGATTTTTTCTTTGTTTCTAATTTGGGAAATATTGAAGAGCTTTTTCCTTATTGGATAAACACACATTCGTATTCTAAAGAGTGAGAACCAAAGAATATGTATATGATCATAGAAAATACACATATCGCCAACTTGAATGCATAATAAGCCAAATTGTAGGAAATTCTATTATTCTTTGTTGAGTATTTATGAATCCAAAAAAGCTTATTATCATCGAGCGCCATTTTTGTAAAGTTGCCCAATTTGGACGATTTGAAAATGTCGTATTGTGAAGTTTTTCTACAAAAGACAACACTCAATTCTAAATTTGTTCCGAAACCAGGAGAAAAGACTTGTGTTTATGGTACCGAAGAAAATGAACTAGTGCTTCACAAAAATGGGAAGAATATATCTATCGTATGGAAAGTAGCAGATTGGACTAAGCGAAAGTTTTCTTTTGTTGCCGAAGGAGACCGCGTTTCCTTGCCTGTGCTTTTTACCGATGGGACTTATGACTATGTGGCTGTGTGTATATCTGATCGACTAATTCTTTTTGATGAGATGGGCAACGACAACTTTTGGCAACTTGGATATGGCTTTTCAGGCAGTGTTTGTTGTGAACTGTTGGAACTTTCTTGGGCAGTCATCTTACCATTGACTCCAAATAACAAATACAGTTCAAAAGACACGGTTTATTTATTATTTCAAAAGAAACAAAGAAAACTTTATTTCCTTCGAGGTGTCCATCAAGGAGAACGTATCATCTATTGTAGTTCAGACTTGCCTCTGTTGGTTACTTATGACGAAGTTTTAGAAACGATGTCTCTAGTGCTCTGTAATGAAGAAAAGATAGAAAGTGAAAGAGATATTTCTGTAGATGAAACAGACTTGGACTCCTTCTTTGTAGACAGAGTAGATGAAGTATTTCACATAACACCAAAAGAGTTTAGTTTTTTTCATGATGAGTTGGGACAGTTGTATTTGGCTATTCTAGACCAATATGCTTATTTATACATGTTACTAGTTCAAGGTGCTAGTTGGTCTGAGAGAAAACAAAACAACATGCATTTGGAGAAGCTTCATTTGAAGATGAAGTTGGAAGCTTTCATTAGCATCCAGGCAGTTGCAATAACTCGAGAAGAATTCAAAGATCTATTATGTTTAGATGCGATGGGACTGTTTCATGTTTATATTGGATGCCAATGGATCTTTCGTTTTGAACTATTTTGGATATCGGAAGCATCAGTATCTTTTGCCTTGGTGACCAGAGCTTATGACTCTTACCAAAGGGAAGGGAATCAACTTTCATGTTTTGTGAGGTCTTTGAAGGACTCAGTCTCTTCAAGTGTTACTTTGGAATGGAATGATAATCAGTTTTATCGCATTTCATTAGATTGTTTTCGTCCTCATTCACAACCAACGAAAGATATTTTGATATGTTCATTTGCAGCTTTGAAACCCGAATTAAGTTGTTTGTTGCGTTCTTTGTGGATTTTCTATATGCATTGTCAACACAACGATCGTTCCTTCTCAACGGCTTCACTAGAACATTGCAAAGAATGGAAGAGTTTGGAACAGTCATTAGATATTTTGAGAAATTATTTACTTCATGCATATGAAAATTCATTAGGATTGAGTTGTGTTGTTGAAGGGTTACTATCCAAATTGTTGAATGGAGGCTTGAAAGAAGAGTTGCTTAGAAATACAAAGAATGATGAGAATGCTCGGTCTCTACTTTTGTACGACTATTCTTTCAATAGTTATTTGGCTCGCAAATATTCGATATTCTACAAGAATGAGAACATATCATTTCTTCCTTGGGAAATCAGTTCTTCACAAATACAGATGGATACTCGAATACTAATTTCAAAAGCCGACTCTATTGGCCAAATAGTTTATTCAATAGCAACTGCCTTTCATCTACTTTATGAATGTTACAAGACTTGCGTCACAAATGAGAATCAGTTGGAAGCAGTTGCCAGACAAGTAAAGAAGTGGATAGCTTTATTAGGTTGTTCTAGTTGGATGGAACACTATGATCGAGACTTGTTACATCCAATTTATTATGATCATCAACAGTTGGAAGAACTTTCTACCCCTCTTTGTTGTATTTTTGATGCATTGTCCAGTGCTGTCATAGGAAATCTCGAAGATTTGGCTTTGCTAAAGGCTACCATTCAAAAGTTTCATTTTAGAGGTCTTTATAATCCACTTGAACGACTTGAAAAGATATGTGTTGCTCTAGAAATGATTTTCCAAAATGATAATGGCTCTTTGGAAAGTATAGTCTCTATTCCTTCATTTGTACAGAATATTTTGCCTACCTTACCTCTAAGTCTATCCACACCAATCTACGACACATTGCAAAACTGCAAGTTTCTCAATGATTCATATAAGGACAATTGGATAGATGCTCAATTGAATAACTTGTATAATGATGACATTTTCAAATTGTTAGGAATGGAAGAAATGGAGACAAGTGAATGGAATATGTCTCATAAATTAGAGATGGAGTCCATGTATATGGAAGACCTATTACTTGACTTTGATACGAGTAATTATACATCGGGAATGGAAGTGAATGATCCTTGTATTCATATGAGGTTTGCAGCTGATCGAAGAACTATGGAAGTACAGAATTTATTGGATTCTGCTTCTCCATTATCTTTAGACTCCCTTGACTTGAAAGCATTGTATGAAGATGATTCTGTCACTGTATCTTCAAACAAATTACTTGGAAGACTTTTAAAGAATTTAGGTGTTTGTATAGGAAGAGGTGCTTTTGCATTGGGTACCTATATTTCCTTTGATCCTACGGAACCTATTGTGATACCAAAAATTTGGTAAGCTACACAATGCCTCTCTTTCTTTTTCTTGTGTGACTTTAAAATATCTCATTTTCTATAGTTTAGCTGCCAAAGCTCCTTCTGATTCCTTACCACTTGTGAAGTTGGACATGTCTAGTGTTTCTGTTCATTACTTTGATTGGCCACGTTTTCATAATGGAGTTGCTGCAAGTTTGAGGTTCTTTCGAAGAGAACCTTGTTATGGTGATCCTAATTCTCCTGAAACTATGTTATCTCGTTCCTGGATAGTTAGTAATAAACCACCGGAGCCTTGTGCTTCTCATGCAGGGGTGTTGCTTGGACTTGGTTTGACTGGCCATCTTCCTGTGTTGCAAACAACAGATTGGTATAGTTACTTGATAGGAAGAGATGAACTTACTTGCGTTGGATTGATTTTGGGTGTTGCCTGTAGTGGAAGAGGCACAATGGACAATTCAGCAACTAAAATGTTATGTATTCATATAAGACATTTCAATCCCTTGTCATTTTCTCAACCTGAATGGGAAGTTCCTGTTTCAGTTCAGGTAAAAGTTATCCATAACATTTTGTTTCTTTTCTAATGGAATACTTTGTCAAGTCTGCTGCATGTTTTGGTTTAGGTCTTTTATATCAAGGAACTTGTCATCGTCTTATGGTTGAAGGTTTATATGCCGAAATGACTCGAAATATGGAGCCCGATATTCCTTTGGGACAAAGACAAGGTTTTTGTTTGGCAGTTGGTTTTGGTTTGGGTTTTATTTGTTTAGGAATGGGTCCAAAAAGCGCTGCATTACAAGACCTTCATTTGGAAGAGAAACTGTATTCTTGTATTTATGGCAAGAATACAAAAAGCACTTCACAATCAATCATTTTGGATACTCATCCAAATGTTATTTTAGAGAATTATTCTAACAACGATGTGATTACTCCGGCAGCTCTCATGGCTTTATGTCTCATGTAAGGAATATTTTTGCGTTATATATCTTACTTTTATATAATTCTGTTGTTGGTAGGTATTTACAGACCAATGATTGGAGTGTTGCCAACATGCTTACTATTCCAGAATCGCTTTATGAATTGGAGAGTATTCGACCAGATCATTTATATTTGTTTGTATTATCACGACAGTTGATACTATGGGACTATATTTATGCAACCCCTTCTTATCTTATCAATTTGTTGCCGAGCCTTTGTAAGAATTCCTTACTAGTGGGAGGACAAGAGATATCTTTGGATGCATTATTAGAACAATTACGTCGAAAATTAAGCGAAGACAATCCTATGACCGATATAATTGTAGGAACTATAATGATTCTTTTGGCTGCTGCTGTAAGCATCGGCCTACGATATGCTGGAACATTCGACTCTCAAGCCTATACTCTAGTCAAGCAATTATTTCTTAGTCTGGAGAAGATTGTGCCAACCCATATTTCCATGTATTTGGGTTTATTGCCGCTGTCTTTGTCTTTGATTATGGCAGGAAGTGGAAATTTGGAGCTACTTAGAATATTGCGTCGTTTACACAAAAGCATTCGTCACAAATCAGATACAAGTCACTCTTCTAGATATGCCAATTATATGATGAATAGCATGTCTATTGGCTTTTTATTTCTTGGAGGTGGTAGTTGCAGTTTTCAAAGGAGTCGCTTTGCGATTGCTTCCTTATTATGTGCACTATATCCCGTTTTTCCTGCATCTCCTACTGACAATCAGTATCATCTTCAAGCATTTCGACATTTCTATATTTTAGCTACTGAGAATCGATTATTGGAAACTCGCGATATTCGAACGAACAAGCCTTGTTTTGTTCCAATAGAAATAACGTTGAAGGATAGTCGAGATTATTATTCTAGTACTTGGAGGTTAATGTCACCTTGTTTAGTACCTGAATGGACAATTGTTGAAAAGATTCAAATAAGCGGTCCGAGATATTTACCGAGAACATTTGTAATAGATGAAAACTTTCTGGAGAAAAATAGTCTATTGGAAAGACATCGAAAGAAAGCAAAGAATCCTTCCAATTCGAATCCATTTATGAAAGTAGAATACGGACGTATAGTTGTCTTTGTGAGACGCCGAATGGGTCAACTTGACTATTCTATGGATCCCAAAGGTACTCGAGGACTGTTATCTCGTGTCATTGCCATATCCTTGAAAGGACGAATGTTAACTTCTTCATGGCCATTGTTTCATTCTTTTCCTATTCAAGTGGACACTCAAGATGAGATAGCAATGGAGAGTCTTATGGAATATCCATCTTTATCCGGTTTTTTTCAATATTTTTGTGAACCCACAAAGCCTTCCATTTATGATGCTATTCTATATGAGATTCTATCACATGATAAGCCTGAAGCTTTGCAACTCTATTTAGAGATGATGAACATATGCAATTGTAGTATGGCGAAATGGTCTTTGCATTCTTTATCCATGAAACATTTGAGTATTTTATCGCAATATTTTCATTATGGTCGTTTTCTCAACAACTCTATTATGAATGACGAACATATTCCTATTCTTGAACCCACTTTTGTACAAATGTGTTTTCTTCATGTGAAAAATCAACTAGAAAGTAGTCATCTCGACTGGTCTCTCTTTCAATCAGCAATAACAATGAAACCAGAAAGATATTCTCAGCAGACTAGTCACATCATGAAAAAAGATGAACAAACTTTATGGAATCAAAAATGGCTATGGATGTATTTACAACTCATGCAAGTACCTCACATTCCACTCATAAGACGATTGTATGAAGATTGGAGACAACAAATGCCCAATTGGGATGGACACTCGTCTCGGATGATAAAATGGTGGTTACTATCTCAACAACTATTTCCTAGTCGATATCAACAAAGTATTCCTCTACTTTGTAAAATATGGACAGAATGGTTGGATAGAAATACATTTTTAGGTTAAAAAGCGCCTTCTTTTTCCCATTTATCTATTCCATTCAATATCCGAGTATAAGTTATTTTATCTTTGGGTGAAATTTGGGGAAGATATTCTAATCCTTGAACAATATATCCAAAAGTAGCTACATTGCCATTGAGAATATTTCCTCCTTTGTTTCTGGCTTGTTCTGATCTGGGATCCAATGTAAATATGAAGAAGCTGGAATTGGCATCGTTCTCATCTTCCGAAGAATGTACCATAGCTATTGCTCCAAAGGCTGTCATAGGCAAAACAGGTTGCAAATCAGCTAAATCTGCAGTTTCTAAAGTCTTTCCCCAAATAGGGTAAGGATCTCCATCTATCAAAACTTCCATAGGAATATTGCGAGGTTTCTGAGTATCTGGATCGATAAATAATTGTTTGGGTTGAATCAACAAATAGAAACCTGAATCCTTGTCCACTACTGTTGCATCTTGATATAAGTTATTCAATAAAACTTGCATAAAATTTCCACTAGTCAAAGGTGCACTATAACCATCCAATACAATTACTAAATGGATACTGTTTCCTATTGGACTGCCATTCTTATCTCTAAAAGGTGAAGAATTCAATGCAACATTGGCTTTCGTAATCGTCATTTCCACAGTGGCTCTTCCTTTCAATCGAGGTAAGGAATCATACTTGTGTGGTATTGGATAAGGAAATCCTTGAACCATCCACTCTTCTAACTGAGCAATTTTATCCAAACTTGTTTCTGTCTCGTTAGCAATGTCATTTTTCATATCTTTGACTGCCTTTTTACTATTTTTTGCAATTTGTATTTTATCTCGAATAATGCCGAGCAATTGATCGATATCTCCCAAAGCACTGGCAGCTTCATCTCTATGTTCCTTTCTACTATCCAACAATATTTCAACTTCACTTTTATGCAAGATTTGTACTGCCTTTTGTATATCCTTCCAAGCCAACGAAAGACCTGATTTTCCAGGTGAGTGCAAATCGATAAGCAATTGTTCCAAAGTTGATTGTAATACTCTTATAGGTTCATCGATAGGAATGGGAAGAGCATAACGTAATATGGCCTTTCCATTGGTGACAATATACCTTCTAAGAAGTGTATTATCTGAGATAACGCTGGCTTGTACTTGCCAAGAATCCTTGTCCAGACCCATCAACAAAGGAGCAGTATTAATTAGCAAAGTACTAAATAAGAAAAGTGTCAAATGGACAATACAGCCATATTTTAAGTTATGTGTCGAGCAACTGATAAGCCAACTATCACGGTAGAGTTTGAGTCCTCTGTGAACACAACACCCAACTGGGTGACAAAAATTCGTTTCACTATTTATAAACTTGTTCTTGGAACCATTCGTTGATTTCTTACTCAACTTTTTCCAAGGCTTTAATATCTTTGGTTGGTTTGTAAAGTACAATAGAGATTGGAAACCCAATGTCATATAAGATATTATATAATCTCCTTTTCCAATCCTTTCTTTTTTTACATTCTTTTTATGATTTTCATACAACATAGTCAACTTCTCAATACACCGGAGTCTCGAAGTCTTTGTTCTAAACTTTGCAATTGTTCTCTACTTACTTGTTCCATCTTTTGTCTTTCTTCACTTATGACTTCTCTTACACCTTTGACTTCAGGAATATAGTGCATAAGCATATTTTCTACTCCACTTTTCAAAGTCACTACACTAGAACTACAAGTCGTACAAGAACCTTGTAATTCCAAGTCTACAATACCAGTATCTGGATTATATCCTCTATACAATATATTTCCTCCATCCTCTGCAACTGCAGGTTTGATTCTTGTTTCCAACAATTCCTTTATCATAGCAACTACTTCATCGTCTTCCGGTCTTATAGTAGTATCTGACTCGGGTAAACTTCCCAAAAGAACGGGTTCTTCACTACTATAAAATTCTAGTATGGCTTCAAATATCTCAGGCCTTAACACCGACCAACTGACATCTTCCCTTTTGGTTACCGTCACAAAGTCAGGACCTAAGAAAACTGAAGATATGCCTTCAATCCGAAACAGCCTTTTTGCTAAAGGCGATATTTGAGCAGACTGAGCGTTGGGAAAGTCTACACTTGCTTCATTAGGAACTACTTCTCTACCTGGTAAAAACTTGACAGAGTCTGGGTTAGGAGTGGGTTGACTTTGTAAGAATAACGAGCGTTTGAGCGATAATAATAGTGTTGGTTGTTGGAGTACTTGTCTATGAGGGAAACCATGAGTGCCTTTGTATAATGAATGACTTGACCCAGGCAACACAGAAGTAGTATATAAGTTATGCTTTGGATAGCTGAAGAAACGAAAAGTCAAAGGGTTCTCATGAGTCAAGTTTCCAACACGACTATTAACAATAAAAATGGCAAGTGACTGAAGGCGGGTTCGAGCACTTGAAAAGAACGACATGACAAGTAAGAAATGGAAAAGTCGATTCCTTATTTGAATTGCAAAGAGAAAAGTCAAACAAATGACTACGCTCTGTTATTCTTCTAACCATACTCAAACATTGTTAGTCAAGGTCATTTCTTTGAATGGAGAACATAACAAGATAACGGTTACCATCACTACTTGTTATGAAACCCAAAATGTAGCCAACAAAATATTTCGTTTGAAACTTTTCGACGAAAAAGACCCCTTTTTATTTTACGAATGTTATTGGGATGAAGATAGTTTTCTCGTCTTCAAACACCAACAAAACCTGTTGGTGGATTTTCAAGGTTTTGGGAGCAAATTTCACGAGTTGTTGTCCAACTGTCGAGAGGATAAGGAAAGGTTTCAAGCCACTTTATCCATGAAAGACAAAGAATTGGCAACTTTGATAATTGAAGAAAACACTCGATTCCGGACACTGACTTATCTATCTGTTGATTTAAATGTTGCGAGCCACGAGACGATACATAAGTAAGAGAGAGAGAGATACACGTTCTTATCAACATATTCAAAGTGTAACAACTTGTAGTCATTTTAAATTATCGCTGAATAGACTATACGGAATGATAGAGAATATGCAGTCGCAAGTTGCTCATTTGGAAACTCAGTTGGGACAAGAGAAGAGTAAAAATGAGCAGCTTTCCAATCAGTTGCATCAACTTGAATCAGATACTGGTAAGTTTAATGGATAAAAATTCATTTGAAAGCCAAATTCTCATTTGTTTGTTGTCTACAAAAGAACGTCAATTGGAAGATTGGAAAAGAGAAAAGGAACGACAGTTGAACCAAATTAGAGAAGAGAAGAAAGCTGAAAGAGAGAAATTATGGGAAGATTTGGAAGCACAGAAAAGAGAAGATATAAAAGTGTATCAAGATGAAGTCCTTGTTTGGAAACAAAAAGCTGAACAATGGAATACCGAAGTAACTCATTTACGAGAGTTGTTGGAACAAACTCAAAAAGAACTGAAAGGAATGCGTTCCAAAAGAGATGAACTAGAGTCACAATTTGATCAAGCTAAAGCTGACTTGAAAACTATGAAACAAGAGAAAGAACATTACTTATTAGATTTGGAACAAAAGACTAGCCGTTTGGAAGAGTTGGAAAGACGGAATCGGGAATTGTCTACTCAAATAGAAGAATGGCAAACCCAATCAGAGTTTCAGACTCGTGAATGGGAAAAGGTAATGAAATATCAAAGGACAGAACAGAATACTAAAGAAGCTTTCAAGGATAAAGAAGAAAAAGAAAATTTGAAGACCCAGTTGGAATTGTATCGGATGAGTCGTAGTCGTTTGGAAGAAAAACTCAAAAGTTCTATTGGAGAAATCAACAAAGGCAACAGTATCATTGAAAAACTTCAAGAAGAGTTGAAGAACGCGAGACAAAAGGCAAAAATGAAGACAACCATTGCCAATCAACAAGAACAACTATTACAAGAGAAACAACATAAAATAGAACAACTCATACAAGAGATGCAAGTTTTGAATCAAAAAGTCTCAAGCAAAGAACGCGAGTTGGAGCATTTAAATCAATCTTTCCAGACTTGTAATGCGAAATTGGAGGAAAACCAAAAAGTATTGGAAAGTAACCAGCAATTGATCAATTGGCTTAATAAGGAATTGAATGAACTGCAGTTGTCTAGTCAGATTTTTTCGAAGCCTTTGAAGTCTTCATTTGCGACCTTTCCTTCAGCAGCAGCCTACAATAAGAAAGATCGTTCTGCTTCCAATCCTTTGGATAACAATCCTTCTGCTGCCACAAGTAGAAAAGAAACATTAGTGGATAAAGCATGAAACTCATTTGACCCAAAATTGTTATGATGACTTTCTTGTATATTTGTGAATGAAATAAATAGATAAAAAATGGATTGAGGAACCCAATACTTTCTTTTATGTTCCTTAAGTGGACAAGTGATTCTGTATTTGTGAACTTCAGTCGGTTCTTAAATGAAAGCAACTAAAATGGAAATAGCAACAACTGAAGTTGTCAAATACATTTTGAAAAGAGTTGCACAACTCTTCAGTTGCATTTAAATGGATAGAAACAAGATCATCCATGGTCCTCTTACCATTTCATTTCGAACATATTCTTTACTTGATGAGAAATGAATGTCCTTTAAAAAATGCTTCATTTTGGGAACCAATCTTTATATTGTTTATCTTGATGGAGATTAAGGTTCAATGTTTGTAATCAACTTGGAAAAATAACAACTGGTTGCTCACTATTTCATTACAGTCAAAGCTTTGATCAAAATTCTTTGCTCTTATAGCCATTTCACTATTCATTATTTCATTCTGAATATCCACAAGCTGTATGAAATAGTTGGCAATATACTTTTTACTTACAATCAACATAACTGTTATTGTAATAATAACTTCCTCTTTCAATCGTCAAGAAATAAACAAATGCAGATGGAACCCAAGAAAGTAACTCTCATTCTCTCTCACGCATATTCCATTGCATAAAGATAGTTTTCTATGTTCTCGAATTTCTCTTCTATGTGAATAATATCTTCCTCAAAAGGTCACAACATGGGCAAACTTGACAAGCAAATCGAATGTAGCTAAGATTTTGCCAAGGAGAAATGTTATTCTGAAGAACGTATTTCCAACGTTGGTCAGAAATAGTGTCCAAAATGGAACCAAGTTGACTACATTCTTTATATACAATTCCACACAAGTTGAAAACCTTGTCATTTTTTTGTTCTACTATTATCCAAAAAGAAAAGAAGTTACGACTGGGAATCCACTACTAAGGACATTGTTCCCATAACAACTACACAATTTTTTGTATCCAACAAAACGATGTTGTAGAAATTCATTTAGATGATATCAGTGCTTCTCAGAAAATTTCTTATAGTTTCTCTATAGAAGAATAATCTGTTGCAGAAAGTGATCTTAGAGTTTTGATTTCAAGCGACTCAGTTCTCTATTATTTACTCTGTCTCTACCGCAGCATTTTCTGAATTTACTGAATAAACACACAAAGGATACATTGCCATGAGCTCAAGAATTGTAGCACAAATGTAATGTTCAAACAATACCGCTCTCGCAAGTTGGAAAATAAAAAAAATTCTCAAGACTTTATTTCGATGAGGGAGATTAGAAAAAGAAGCCTTTTGTAAGCATTTTCCAGTAAGACCAGGTTCAGTGCTTCATCTCCTTTTCAAGAAACTCATGGATGCCACGAAGAATCAGAATGACGTCTCCAGGCGCTACACCAAAGGTTAATAAAGTAGAGTCGTCCAAATATGGAAAGGTTTTTGGACTAAACACACGCAGTTGACGTGCATAGCGCTCAATAAACGAAGCTTCCGTGAACCCACAATATTCTCTTAGGAAAGTATTCCAATCGAATGACGAAGAACTCGATGCTGCAACACTTTGTTCGCCTCGTGCATCTCCTCCTTCCACTTGCATAGCACTTTGAAGCTCTTCCATTTGCATCCTATTCTCCTCATTTGTTCTCGGTCTTATATTTCGAGTCACTCTTGAAGTAACATTTGATTGCTCCGTTTCCAAAGATGAAACATATTCATTGGACATCGACTCAAAAACAGTTTCACACCATACTGAAAAGTCTTTAGAAAACTCTCCTCGGTTTGCTTCCCCAATTTTCCTCAACGTTTCGACATTATCTCTTCCCAAATACACTTCAAGGTTCCTTTGAGAAACAATTACCAATTGCAGACATGATCGACTACTTTCATTCAAAGTTGATCCCGAAGAATGTTGAGTCACAAAACCACTTGCATCTTCAACAATATTATGTTCTTCGGTAGAGAAACCTACAGATTGATCATATCTAGTACATACTACCACAAACTGAAAACGAAGTTGAACAGATGAAAAAGATTCGTCATTCAAAACGGAAACAACTCCCTTAAAAAATTGTTCGGCTTCCTCCTCAATATTTGTTTTCGAAAATTCAGTTTTGTGATAAAATTTGAATGAAAATCCAACAACATAACGTGTTTGTCCATTATGGAATACAACATATGCATCAGGACCACTAGAATTGCCATCTTTCGGAACAAAAATACCACAACGTTGTAAATAATCCCCATAATAATCAGAAAATGAACCAGAGACATTTCTCAAGATGGGTATATCATAAGATTTTGTTGATTCCATAGAATAAGAAACATTGTCCTGTTCAATAAAAGAACCCTGGAAAATTCCTGGAATAGCAGAATGTACAATAGGCGAGGAATTAGAATGAAGAAAAGTTAATAAGCGAAAGCGAAAGATCTTCATAAATACAAATTCAAAGAAGACTCCTTTTGCTGTTGAAGTGTCGGGAATATAACTAAACGGAGATAAAGGAAAAAGTTCAGTAGCCTCACGGAAAAATTTATAGTTGCTATGAGCTCGCAATATAAACTCACAACAACCAATCTTGAATTCCTCGCCCAAAACTTCAGAGTAAAACCCAAAAGTTGCAACCAAATCCATCAAATAAGTTGTCGTTCCACATAGAGCAATTGCAAAGTTGATTGGAAAAACTGTCCCGAGCTGATAATTGAAAAGAACAAATTGATATCGAAGAAGGGTTGCAGAATCTAATATCTCCGGAACAATAAACGTTGTTGTCTTTCGTACTACAGAGTGAAAAATATCATCTAACACACTTTCCATATTGTCATCGTTGATAACAGGTTGCGACAAGTCTGCAGCTTTCTCTGCTAGGGCTACTAAAGTATTCTTTAAAATCAACGGAATACCTCCTGTCTTCTTTTTTAATAATTCTGCGAATCGATGTTGCAAGCCATCTGAGGGCAATAACCAGTCCTTCAAGGTCTTTCCACTATAAATTGCCAGCTCAAGATATTCATTAATATCGTTGAGGTTAAAAGGATTCAATCGCAACATATCGAGGCTCATGCTACTGGAGCGAGCATCAGACATACGGGCTGAGATTTGAGATGTCCTGCCTGCCAAATAGACAATTACCTTCCCTGTAATCAACAAATCACGTAAAAAACGGAAAAAATTCCGGAAAGGTACATATTCTGCATCGGGCTCGATAAATTGTTTCTCGGTAAGTTCACTATAGTATTTGGTGAGGTAACTCAGGTGGCTAAGTTCGTCTATCATCAAAAATAAATATTGTTTCTGAAACTGTTCGAGAAGAAAATGAACAACTCCTACAGTATCAAAATTCTTTACCGTCCTCTGAGCCATCTGAAGAGCGTCCGTAAATTCAACATTTTGTCGATAAGCAGCCAAAACTATGTTATACATCAAAGCCTCTAGAAAACTTGGAAAAGGAGCACCAGAAAAGCTCTCTCTTAGTTCTAAGATAACTGACAAAGTGTTTTCCGCAAAGTGTTTCCAAGGCACTTTCAACTCACTCGGTTGGGGGTTATCGTTTGAACTGTGTAGTTGTTGAAAAGTCTGTGCATTGGGAACACTCACGCTCTGCAAAAATATTCAAATAGGCCAAAAAGTTTTGGCCTACAAATGTTTTGCCGGCTCCATAAATATGCGGCGCAAAACAGCAAGCCGGGCGATTGAACGAAGGCCCACCGTACGCCTTCTCCGAGAACTGAAAAAGAAACGTCTGTATAATTGTCCTGACGTCCTCTTCCCTGTCAATTTGTGGTTCTTTTAAGCGGTATATTGTTTGCATTATTCAAAGACTGATACAACTCGAAACTTTCAACAACGAATGACCTAAACACAAATTGTAAATTGGACAAATTGATAATGTTTTTCAAGAGTTTCCAGGGCGGCTATACAGTTACTTTGGATATCGTTAAGTTGGTTTATGACACTTTAGCCACTTCAAACCTATCGAGGGATTAAAGTTATAAAAATGAAATTTCGGAATCTAAACCTCTCTTTGAACATATTTCAAGCTTTGAATTGTTTCTATTGTAACAGTCCCACCTTTTCCTTTGAGACGTTGAGCTCCACTTGGCTTGTATTGTCTTTTTGGATTGTCCAATATTGAATACCTCTGTTACCTTTATATACTCCATTCAAGAAATATCGTTGTTTAAACTCTGGTATCCCTTGGAAATTCGCTGTTTGTGTTTCGAGGAGATAACCAAGGCAATGGATTCCAAACAACTCAAGGTCGTGAACCTTTCATCTCTCTCGTAAATCAGCAGATTTTTATTGAATGTCGTTTTAGAATATTTTTCGTGCATACCTGCAGTCAGAATCTTGGTCCTTTAGGCTCTTGTCGATATCAGCCCTTGGGTTCACATTTTCAAGATAGTTTGTAAGAACCTTAACTAGATTCTTAGTCGAATCCTATTCCTTTTATTTTTGGGCACTTTAGTTATGTCCGTTTTCATTTAGGAAGATACTCTTTTTAAAGAGACGAATTGTAGGTTTGTGATCAGATTTGGAACATAAAAGACATTTCTCAGAATAGCATGCAGAAGAAATCCAGTGACTACTTCTGCCCATCTGTCATAGTTGTCTTCATAGATTGGCACCTTTAACAGGGTCATATTATTAGATAAGTAGGACGCTCGTTAATAAGTTGACGAAGCGTTTAAAGAAGATTCTGACCAGAGATAGATTGCTCCTTGCTATGATTGATCTTCCTAGACATTGTTGTTTTGATACACCTTGTAGATAGGTATTTATATAGTTTGTCTCAATGTCTCATATCTATTCCCTTATGGATGATCGTTAATTCATTTATCACGAATTCTACCAAAAGAAAAATTTCAATAGTCATCTTACCCAGTCGTTTTGTTGTATCGTTTTACATAAATGATAAAAGTATCTACTGAAAAAGCAAGGTGATGCTGACTATAGGAGTATTTTAGCTGTTAAAGAGACATTTCCAAAAAATGGACAAATAACAAAAAGTTTAAAAAGTGTACAAACTTTCGGCTTATAAGAGTACCAAAAATCAGTAAAGTCTCTATGCCCAAAAAAAACTATTATAACAGAAAGGAGTTTACATTTCAGTGTTTCTCATCATAGCAGAAACATCTGAGCAATCCTTTTACAATTCTTTTTATAGATGATTGTAAAACATTCCCATTTAGCAAACTCTTGCAAGAAAAGATAACATTGCTAAAGCAAGATTGCAATCGTACACATAGCGTTGTTCAAATCGGCAGAAAGTCTCATTCTTTTCAATACTATATAATTAGGTAAGATTGCCGATGGACATTTACCTTGTTATGATGACAAGTGGTGGGTTCTTCGAATGGATAATTTTAAAACAAAAAATTAGGAAACAATGGAACTTAAGCTCTTGTAGTAGAAAGACTGCTCTGCTTCTTCTTCTTTTTTTTGGAAACTAGAAACATAAATGATCTAACAGTGCTATTAACGAATACTCTTATAACTTTTCACTGTTGACTTTCATTCGAAGAGAACTATAGGGTTGAATCTGGAAAGGGACGATCTTTGCAACTTTCAATCTTTCAGCAACCGTTTGAGATACTCTCTCTATGAGCTCCTTGACTTTAACAGTACTCTAAACTTTACCCCGTAAATTATATCCCTATTTGTATGTTTTCTAATACTCAATGACTCGATATAATCCTTGGCACTTGTGTGTAGACCCAGTCAATGAATGGCAAAGTTTGAGGTTATAACTTTTTGTGTTTGTTAACTATCCAAATATTGCATATATCAAAATATACCAGAGTAGCCATAGTAAAAACTCAATCTAACATTCCCTGAAGAGAGTAGTAGTCACAAGAAAGTTTCTGGATGACTCAAAGTCAGGGACGTTTGAGTGTAGAGCCAACGACTCAAAATGAAGCACTCCTATGTGGACAACATACTGCAAAGGAATTATACAATATCTTGCAACAATGTCAATGTGATAAGAATACATAACTAACTACCTATTTGAATATGTGATAGTAATCTTTTGCAACAATACTATCTGCCAGGGCATTCCACATCTCAGCAAAGTTCCTACCAAACAACATTTTCCAGGTACTAGAAACATACCTTTTGTCTAAATCATTGCGACAGATAACTGTTTGAAAACGATTGATGGTGCAGAATTTACAAAAACTTTTCAATCTGACTACATTTCTGTCTCCTTTACAATTTGTCAAATAACCACTCCTCTAAAGGATTCAACGTATTACAAACTTACAATTCCAAACAAAAGATTCTACTAAAATATTCCTTATTCTGTTAATATGAAAACCAAGCAGCTTTCGATCGATTCAACCAAGTTCCATCACCATTACATCTTTGAAGTTTGCACAACAATCTACAACCTTTTGTCCGCCAACTTGTGGCTCTATCAAACCTAATCTAGTTGAAGACTCATTCTACCTTTCAGAAAGGTAAAGTTTATGCTTGGTTATGGAAACTTGGGTGCTCACCCAATCACATCGGGTCTCTGGCTGAAGAAGGTTTGTTTTAGAACCTTCACAGTTTCCAAAGTTGAGAAGTAAAATACCATAGTTTAAGCCTTGCATTTTATTTTGAATAAAAAGTTTTTTGTTGTATAACTTTCCATTGCTCAAATTGAGTCATTATCAACGTGTCTCAAGCTTCCATAGCGATCTATTTTGGTAAAAAACTGATCCAACAGCCTTTTGAAGTCATCCATTGTGAGACTATGCTGAAAAATCGAAACATTTCAGAAACGTTTCAATGTCAACAAATATTCCATTCATACGTAGAAGAGAAGAAAGAATGTGAGATTCTAAAACAATTGGAGCAAAGACAAAGCGCTTTCTGGTGTCATATAGAGTTTTCTGTTTCTCCAATACGGACTTTTTCATGACTTGAGAGCCTTTCCCAACAAAGTTTTCTACAATTGCTTCAAAATAGCCAATCTATTGTCATAGACACCAAAAATGACTCAACTTATTGAATACAATTGTCGTATATTTAGTATTGATAATATTCAGAATGTATTATGCAATTACATAGCCATGTAAAATGGCTAGATAAGAATGAACTACTGTGAACCAGCCCTGTCAGCCAGCTAATAAACTCTTTTCGGAAAAGAATGTATGGTCTCCAAAGAGGCAAAAAACTAAGATGTAACCAAGTTTCAAACATACAAAAAATAGTTTATTTGCTCTTCAAAACAAAGAAAAGGACTGAGTTAGAATCTATTGCCAACTTAAGAAACTGTTACGGATTCTATCAAGTAAATCTAATCCAAAATCCCAAAAAGTAGGATTATGAGAAACACAAAATGCTCTTTCAAGTCCATTCAAAATTTCGTCGTCAATCAGCATTTCCACATCTCTTTCACAAAGAATAACAAGTTCACAATTATCAGGTACTTTGAAAGAATCATTTCCAATAAACATTCCACTGGAATAACAACGACTCTGATTACCCAACTCATTAGAAACATTCAATGATAACTTTGTACTAACGATAATAAGCATACAATGATGATAATCCATTGCACTGGATAAGACTTGATCATAAACAGGATCTAAAAATTTCTTGGCTTCATCTATAATATCTGACCAGCCAATTCCTTCCGACTTCCAACGTCCTTTACAAGCAACTCCAACAGTAAGAACTTTGGGTTCCACAGGAGATTGTAATTTGAATATAATATCAGGACTATGAGAAGTAGCGTCCAAAGGAATGTAAATAGTCTCTAAACAAAGTGTCTCTCGAATAATCTTATTCCATTCAGTACTGGCAAAAGTTCTTCGACTCTTGTTCGATTCATTTCTTGTTTCTCTAGAACTAACAACAGACTTCATATAGTGAATAGGTGATATTGTACTCATTGGAAGTTTCATTTGTTTCCATATTGGAGACAATTGACACAACAATTCCCTCAACTCATTTCGATTCTTTGAAGACAACATCAAAACTAGTCGTAAAGCAACAATTCCTTCAAATACACGACACTTTGAATAGAAGAAACAATCTACTGGTTCTACATCAAGTGATCCAAGAAGTATCTTTTCCAAAGAAGATACGGAAGGGTCCTTCTTGAAGATTCCAACAAATACTTTTGGAATTAGGACTTGAAAAGTATTCTGGTCAATAGGATATCGATATAGTCCCATTTCTGTTACGGCATCATATAAAAAGGACTCCGAGGTCAATCTATCATCTACTTTAGACGGTATACGATAAAGAGCCATCATCAAAAGTAAATCAAAAACACTTTTTCTATCTTCGTCCAAAATCAATATTCGTTCCACAAATGGTTCAGCACAAATTATTCGGAAATCATAGTCATTCATACAAGTCAAACATTCTTCTTTCGATATGAAAGGCTGGTTTCTTGGTATTATATAATTCAAAAGCATATTCACAGCACGAGTCAACAAACCAGGAACTCCACCTGTACATTCCAACAACGAATCTGCCAATTCATTTACTGAAAATGAAGAACTACATAAGACATCACAAACCGGTTCTTGAGTAGGTGTTTCAAGAAGAGTCTTTTCAAGGAATTCAACAATACTGGAAGCGTCCAAAGGTGATAAAAAAATAAAATGTAGTATGACTTTTGATACAGAAGAGACATCATTCTTAATACTTAAACCCTTGCTTTTCCCAACAACTATAAAAAACAAGTCGGGTTCTTTGCACAATTGACTAATGATACCGAAAAAGTCATTGTAAGGTCGAATCACACCTTTGTCATTCTTCTCCAGTTCAAAAAAAATTCCATTCGTATCAAAAACACCAACTTCATCAAATGCCAAAAAAAGATATTGATCGGAAGGAATCCCCAGAATATCTCCTGAAGACTCGGAACTAGAAAGCAGGGATACAGAGCAACCATGTCGGAAGGCTTCATCAGTTTCAAAAAAGGTCAGCCCCAACTTGAGAGCAGGCAGCCTTTATTAAACAAATAGTAGACTGCCCACTCAAGGTTGCGTTCTTTCAGGTCTGTGGGCTCCAACTCCTTTAAATCCGCAGAAAGCAATGAAGCCCTTTTCAGCTTCTCCAAAAAGGTTCTCCTCAAAGGGTCTGAAGCAAACGTCGACAGGGAAGTTTCACCAAACCTTTGCACCAACTCCAAATAGGTTCGGGCAAAGGTCGTTTTGCCCGAGCCAAAGAGATGGGGGGCAAATGGTATCGTCAAGCGATAGTCGCAACTACTTGTTACACCCCTGAGTTGCTCTCTGCCGCTATGAAGATAATACAGTTCTTCTGTCACTCGAAAAACATCTCTTTCACGATCTACCACAACAGACTTAAACTTGTCCACAGCTTCCCACTTTTCATCCAAACTCGCCATCGCCAAAGAGAAATTAAACAATCTTTTGTTTATTTCGGAGTACAAATATAAATAAACGATTGACTGTTTGTCGGTCACAACAACAACAAGGAAAACAGTAAAGGATACCAATCCAACTTCTTCTCTTTATCAACTGATGACTATGTCATACCTTTTATGGCTTGGACTGAGATGACTTGAACTATGGAAGAACGATCAATATGGCTTTTTCCGCTATCGATATTCTTATTCTCGTATGCTAATATAATGCCAACTCTCATAGGGTACAAGAAGGATTAGAAGGAAGCCAATGTTTATTTCACAAGTTTTTTATGCTCTTTGAGAGTATAAAGCTATTAAACATGGCCCATTCTCACATAGATAAGAAAGTTTCTTTCAGAATTTTCGAGAGTAGTCATGAGAGTTCCAAGCAATATAGATTGTTCATGAAGAATTTGTTCCATAGACGTCTCTCTCTAGATTAACTGTATTTTATGGAACAGTTTTTACGTCACTTTTGCTTCATTTCGAAACACGGAACTAGAGTATGAACCAAGTCATTCTCTTCTGTAGTCTATTCAAAAGCTCCAGTTGAAATATTATTATTTAGTAGAAATGCAGAAACCCGCAAGCACAACACTCCTTTATTCTCAGCAATCACCAAATTCCTTTCTTACGATATCATGAACAAGCAGCATTATCACTAAAGCTACAAAAGTTGATGATAGCAAAAGACAAAACCAAAACAAATGTGCAAAGAAGAATACAAAATATCTCGTGGTGTTATCAAATCTCAGAAACAACAATGACTCACACAAGTGTATCATCAATACTCAATTTCTGTAAGAGTCAATAACTCCTGTTTCTTTCTCCTCTAGAAAATAGTAGCATTTGATACTGTGAATTCTGTTAAGAGGAGAAAAGATATTTTCAAGAAAAATTCAATTCAATCGAATTGAGTCTATTCTAGCGACTCTCTTCTCGTATCTTGTCATTGCATATCATTTGAATCATAGTTGAATTCCTTCTCCTCAATAGTCGACTATACATTTGAGGTGTTTTTGAAGGTAAACATGACTGTTTAGGTTTAAAGGCTTTTGTTGCATCCTCTTGTACGATAAACTTTGTAAAAACCACAACTTTTAAAGATATACAAGAAAGCAAACTATAAAAAGTACAAAGCTGCTTTAGAAACGAGATAACTCCAAGAGGGCTATTATCTCTTCCAATATAAAAAAAGGTAAAACTTTTAAAAGCTCTGCAAATTCAAAGAACGATTTGTTCAGCTGCAGTTGAGTCCTACTATTTTTCTTCCATTCTCAACCATCAGCTCATTGAATAAGTGAGTCACTATACAAAAGTTCCTTGCGTTAAGCACTTGGAAGAAGACTCTTGCGAAATATAACCTGATGGGTACACTAGTAGAGGCTTCCTTTTGGATATTGGTAACGAGAATCAAAGACAACCCAACGTTTCGTTTAAAAAACGGGTCTATCAATAGAAGAAATGTTCATTTCTACTAGGGACAAGTCAAACTTGAAAAAGAAGAGAAACGCCTTTTTATCCAAGTTGCTCTACAGAGAATAAAAATGTCGTCAACTCGCAAGCAATATTCAGCAGAATAAGATAACACAAGTTATCTGATTCCTTTGCAGAGTCAAAACCCAAAATGATATTGTGATTGTTATCCAAACCGGTAAAGGTCTTGTTCTTTTAAATATATTGGATCAATTTCGTCTATTAGTAAAAAAGAATATAAATGTAGAAATAATGGAAAAATAAGAATCTTTCATCTCTTCTTGGCAAAGTAAAAAAGAAAGGTGAATCTTGAAATATATGTGCAAGGAGAACCAAAAGCATCACCACTTTTACTGTTCTTATAACAGTCAAAACTCTCTACAAGTTCTTTATGTAGAGAACAAAGCGTGACCCTTGTAACTTTTGAGGCTCTATCCTCCTTATCGTAAGTAGTTTGTGTACGTATTTGTGTATAGTCAAAAGTATTCCCAACCTTTGAACAGTTTTTTGTTGTAGCCTTGTCCTCTGTATACTTTCCAATTCTAGAGTTGAATATACGATTTATTCTTCTTTATAACTCGTAATCGAACAAAGATTGTTCCTTGAGCGTAATTTGCATAAAAGGAAAGGTTCTATCTCTCACAATGCAAGCCAAACAGAGTAAATGTCAGTGAAATTGGAAAATGACCATTTTACACCTTTAAGGAGTTTTCCTTAATTTTGAGTGACCAACAAAGAAAGGTTCTCAGATCGAGAACGAGTCAAAAGCTGGTTGTAGCAAAACCCGTTCTTGATTTGATATCAAAATAGGCTCACAAGTAGTTTGAAATTTACCTTGCAGAGACAAGATTGATCAAACTCAACTCTGTTAAAAGGCTACAGTGTCGCTAGGGAGTTGAGAGGACCTTTGTTACGACACTGTTCTTCCCGTTTCACAACAATACTGAGACGTGAGATTGATTGTATCTAGCACACTTATTGTTCCAGAACCTTTTTAAATATCTCCAAGTGGAATATTTTCTTTCATAAAACTCACTAGTCACTCAAAATAATATATCTCCAGTGAAAGGAGACAATACAAAGCAATCCTCCTCATAACAATCCAATTAGAAATGAACACAATGGTTTGATTGTTGGATAAAAAGGAAGGCTCAGTGAGTGTTGTCAACGCTGTGGACCTGATTCAAGTTTGCTAGTGAAACTTTTCAGACTTTAATTGCTAAAACGAATTCGTCGTTCGTTTTAGTTGGACAAGTGAATTTCTATTATCTACGTTTCTTTTTTAAGCCCTTCAAATGTTTCTTTTAGAACAGTCCATCGATTCCTGAGCTCTGAGTTCCGTGTAGACTGTAGTTTCTTTTTAGTATGTATAAATTTTATTATCTCTTTGGAGTTTATATACTTTATGCAACACTTCTTGTTATTTCACTTCTGGTCTTGTATGGAAATTTGAGATAAGCGTTGTCGAGAAGAGAGCAAAGACAAAGGAATTCAAGCTGTCGTTGAGTGTTGGTAGATTAATCAATTAGTTGTTTCACAAGTTTGTTTATTTCTATCGATAATTGTTTCAGAGCAGTTTTGCGTATGTATTAGCAGTTGAAAGTCTAATCTTGTAGTCTGTTGTTGAGAAACAGTCTTTGGGTTGATATTTCCAAGATATTCTGCAAGAACAAGAAACCAGTCAGACTCTCAGTTGAGTCTTTTAGTCAGTACACAGAATTATATTCCGTATAGTAGTTTTTTGCCTTCTATATGACTCTTTTCACGATGGAAAACTCGGTCTGTAACTCTGCAACAGGCATTTCTCAGGATAGCATAGGAAAGTCTTGAGTCCATCATCGCTTATTTTCAATGATTGTTTGTATTGTTGTGCTTTTAGATCAATTCTCTATTGACACGAGTATTGAAAACGAAATACCATAAGATTAGACAGCTTGAGAAAACGAAAGCTGAATAAACTTGCTTTTTGAAAGCAAGGAAAAAGTTTTCAGTTCAAAATATACTCACCTTGTTGGGAACCATGAAATAAAGCAAGCAAAAGGACACTGTTGAAAACCTTGGTTGTGTCCACCTGGTTAAAAAGTTGTGACGATGGCGACTGTAGCTACTAGTCCGTTTTCGAAAAACGCCTTTGTTTTTATGAATTAATGGTTCTACCGAGGGTGAAATATGTCTAAAACGATATGTAAGTAGTAAGAGTGATAAAGTTGGAACAAGTATTGATGGTGTTTCTGAAAGGCATCTATTGCAAATCGTCATTTGGTCCTTATATAGTTGAAGAGGAGGGTAACATTAGTAGTACGGTATGAATGGGAAACAAGGCGACTTGTATGAAACAGTACTTGCCGTGCCAAGAGTGCTGCTGAACTGTTTTTTTCCAACACACTGAAAATCATGCTGTTCAAAGTAGTGGTAGTTGTAGCTGTCAAAAAGCGAAAAGGAAACTTCACATTTTGTGCAAACAGCTTGCATTTAGATAGTATACAAAGTAGCTCTGAAAGAAACTCACGAAGGATGGGGAGAACGTGAACAATATTACACGAGTGTACATATTGATATAATCGTGTCCGACTAGAGTTTTTGGTTTGACTCTGAAGATAAAGTCCAACTTTTGGTATACAATTCCTAGAAAGCATACGCAGACGAACAAAGTAGTTTGCAAATACATTGACACGGACCTAAAACATTTTTCGATTATTGAGCAAAATCAAACCGTTCGTTACTACTTGAAATTCAACCAGAACAGCAACAACAACAAATATGAGCCCGAGCCTAGTACAGTATGGCATAGTCATCAATTCTACAAAGAGAATGATTCCTGCTTCTATCTTTTACTGTTTTCTTCGTTGTTGGCATGAGAGGAAAAGTCTCATTGTTTTAGTTACTTGGAATTGTAAACAACAACAACAACAACAATTGAAAGTTATACTGTATTACTGAGTAGTACATGGAATATTAATAATAGTTTTCGTCATAAAAGTACGAATTTGACCTATTTTTTACCATACAGGAAAATTGTATTGTTGACTCTACAAAATAAAAGGGCATTATTTGCACACTTACGACTATTCCTGTACCTTACTATTAGTAGAACTACATACGGTTCTGATTTTGAACAACAAGTAGAGTATCGAGTTGCTTTACTTGTCGATTTTCGATTTTGCTTGTACCTGTTTGAGACTAATCTTTATCTTTTGACTCTTGAAACGAACTTGTTTGTTATCTTATGATAGTATATGATGAAGAACTAGTCTTCATTTCTTTTCGGAAAACGTCGACGTAAAAACTTTTCAGAAGCTTTTTTCATTGGAAATCCCGATCACATAGAATCTCTTTGTCCCGTGATAGTTGTGTTGCATTTGTAGAGATGTGTAACTCCAAGTGATCAATTCGAGACAATCTAGTCAATTGAATCAATTAATCTTTGACAAGTGAACTTGCAGTATCATGAAAGTGTACAACATATTGTCTTATGTGATCTTGAATCTACTACTGATTTATCTTGATACATTGTAATGTTCTTATGTCGAAACTAAACCTTTTGACTATTTATGCTTCAGAACAATTCCATCTTACTTGTTTTTACCCTAAGACCAGCTTGATATAAAGTAGTCATCTAGTCGATAAGGATAAGATAATATCTCTATTTCGTTTTTTCTCTTCTTCATCGGCGTAATTGTAGAATGGTGATAATCTTGTTTTTTAGAGTTGTAATGTGTTCGAAAAACAATAGAATGCTCATTGTACAAGAAAAGGGATGAAGATGATAGAAAGTAGTATTCAAAGACTGCGGGATGATGTCAATTCAAAGAAAGAATCAACTATATTGCAGTCAAAGTTCTATATAAACGATCTGCTGAGAATAGAAATTGAACTTGTCTTAGTACGACCTACTGGTTGTTTTCCCTTGTTCATATGAATGAATTGTCATAAAAGACAGATTTATGTTTTACATTGTATATACTTTTCGATTGAATAATATAGAAAGGTCATTTGAAAGAACTTCAAGGAAAAGAAGAAATGAATGCTTCCCTGGTTTCACAGGGTTAGAATATCAGACCTATGATTTACAGATTTTGAGGTTGATCCTCACAAAAAGCAGAATCAATTCTGTGATTTTTACACAAGTAGCAGCAAAACACAAACTTCTTGTCCTGTTCTAATTTCAGGATCTTTTTGTATCTCCTTTGCTGCTTGAACTTTTTAAAACCTTTGGTGGTTTTCATTCCCTCTTAATCTCGGACTATTACCACAATTGATTCAAGTGATAAATGACAATGTATTTATGCCGTACCAATACCTTGTTTCTATTGATGAGTTGAATTTGAATCTTATTTCAGAGTGATATCCGAAACAATTCTGGTTACAGCTGTATTGAAGGAAGTAATAATCACTTGCTTTAGAGTACTACTCGAATCTTAACACTTCTAGTTAAATCTCAACGGGATATGGCACAATTATTCTAGTAGATACGTAAGAAAAGGTCTTCTCAACGTATTTAGAAGTTGGTTACTGTTTTATATTACTTGAATTGTATACTGAATTCAATGATTTACTGTTCATTGGAAAGAAAGTAAGATATTTCTTGATACTGCTCATTTAAAATGACCTTTTGTATAGGAGTTGGTCATTTGTTGATTACTAGTCGAATATTTCATCAAGACGAAATTCTGTTTCATAAGTGAAGTGTCGTCTATGGTTGATTCAACTTTTGAATTCTTAGAGATCATACTAAATTTATCGAACGAGTTAGTCCTTATCCCGAGAAATACGATTTTCCATATAGTATTAATAGTAGTATTATTACTAGGAATACAGAGGCGTAGCTAAATAAATACTTGGTTTGAAAAAAACGTAATAGTAGCAGAGTGTCCAATTATTCCTCCGCAATATTGGATAAGCTTTCGTTGATAATTTCATCCTAGATAGTTTTCATGAATCTACTCAAGCGATGAATTGTAATGTATCTTTGCAGTGCTACGAATATAATACTACCAGTTTATATATTTTGATATTAACTAGTTGTTTGTTTAGATATAACTACGTTAACCTGTACTTGATTCAATTGATTACTACTTGTTTTGAAGTGCTTTTAGTTATACTATTTCGTTCCAACCAAGCATCACTGGGTAAGCTATAGTCACTTCGCAGACAAGAATCTAATATCAGATTTCAATCTTTTTTCAAGATTTACATTTTAATGCGTTGATCGTTAGAAACGTTCAAAGTTGACTAGTGAAATACAGCCCTAGTAATGAATGGAGTCAATGTGTTAGACAAGATAACGGCACAACTCGATCCACAAAAAGTGGAATCAACGTTTCCATTCAAAATCAATTGTTTGATAGCAAGACTAATATACGTTGTTATCTTTTTAGGGGTATCTAAGAGAGAGTTGGTTGAATTGTCATTATGTGGACATTGGCTTATCCAATAGAGTTTCTGTTAGATAGTGTTTTTATAGAATGGCTTCTTTAAGGTAGAATTGATACTTTATTGACTACTAGTTGTCAAGTTGATAAAGACTTTGTACCTTTGCACTTGAAATCTTGATGTTGCATGTACAGAGTCTTTATATTCGAAGCAGTGTTTTACGTGGTCTTTAGGCACCCTGTATGCTTGATTCAGCATCGAATTGTCCAAGATTATCTCGAATTGTCTAAAATAATTTAGTCCTTACTCTAAAAGGATGATTTGCAGACTATTATTTGGATCACTTAGAATCAAGTCGAAGATCAATTCATTCGAGAATCACTAGGTAAGAATCCGAATTGCAGCAAAGCATCAATTTTTCCCTTGATATTTGCATGCTGTGTGCACTACTGGACAAATGGTCGACCACAATTCAATTTTGGTACATTTGTGGATTGAATTTCATATAGAGTGAAAGCGTGTTTCTAGAATATTGAGAACATGTCACTATGGATGAGCATAGATCAATCAGCATCCACCATTCTTGTATCTGTACGGAATTCAGTTGAACTTTGTTTGAATCCAATTGTTCCTATCAATATTGGTGGAGCACGTTCTCGTTTTGCTGTCTTGGTACCAAGCTCAACTTGCGTCATAGAATCATTATTTCTTTTGATAAAGTCATTGTGCTAAAAGTCTATTGCTTGTTTCTATTGACTGGTCGGAGAGTAGTCATCATATTTTTATCTTATCTTTTCAAGAAAGTTGTAATAATTACTGAACACTAAAAACTGAACTTTAATTGAAATAAAGTATGACAGCGATAAACTATACTATTCATAGACCACAGAATCATTTGATCTAGAAAAAGATTCAACTAGATTGTAGACGATTGCTCACAAACGAGCCGCAAAAAGAAGCAACGTAACCTTGCTGATACAAGCTATTGAATCTCTCTTGTCATGTTGAAATGTTTATGTAGTACAAGATGAAGAAAATGATTCCTTTCATTTCAACTTTTATACAACTCGCTGAACAAAAGAATACAACAATTTGCTTTGGAAGAAAATAGATGATGAAAGATATAAGGTGAAAAAAGAAAGAAATGGCTTTCTAGTTTAATAGACTACAGAGATAGTATTATGAGCAAAAAGTCTTGACTTTGATTCTCACTAGAAACATCAACGATATTCTGGTCGTCACTAGTAGAAAAAATATTCTCTACTATTACCTCATACTAGTAACAGTAGAACGTTTATGGTACTTTGTTTTTGTTTACCCATTCTACTGATATGCATGACCTGTATTTGAACACCATAAGATAAAAAGTAGGTTGTTAAAACAAAATGGTTAGTGTACGTGTATTCCATGGCATCCCGTATCTTTACAAATTGCCCAATGCTTCAAAGAACCTGATTACTTTAGGCATTCTTTATCCTTTTCACACTCACCTTATTCTTCTTCTTGCTATTCTTTTTTTATCAAAAATGAATATCATACAATTCTCACTGATAGAAGACAGTCAAATTTCTTTTCAAAAGTTACATTGTAGAATAAAGCAAGGAATATACAATCTTACTTGCAGAATCATTATTTGCATCTCTGTAGATACTATGCTTTATATAGTTGTAACTTTCTTTACTGGTTTGGAAAGTGTAGACAGCAACATTTATAGGAAGAACAATATTAAGCTTATGATTCAACTCGATCTTGATACTAGTATTCCATGAAGAAGGAATCACTCCTCATCATACACGACGAATAGTCTTTGGCTTAGATACCAACCAATCAATCTTATGTCAATCAACAACTTGACCGGAAAAAAGCTGCTTGTATTTATTTCCATTGCAAAAATCATTGAGGCCTTGGTATAAACTGACAGAAATGATTATAAAAGCAGAATTTACTATCTGATTTGCACATTTGACGACAACAATAACAGCAACTCTTACAAGCGATAGGACAACACTTCTCACTACACCATTATTCTCGAAGAGTAATAAACATACTATTTCCTCTATAGTTCCTCATTTATTTAGAATTGTGAATGGTGTTTTACGACCACTCGCTTTGCCTATATTAAAAACTCAATACATCCCTCAATTGTGGAACGGATACATTTTTCTATCTAATCGACAAGACCAGAGACAATAGGGATATGAGCTAGTGTCCAGGAATCAGTTTAAATTCAACTGATTTTAAAAGATCATAGTTTCGGCTATGTTGAACCAAGTTTAAACTGTACTGAATGAGAAACAAGCAATTGTACAAAATAGAGCAATCAACTATCAAACTAGTGAATAGACCAAGTCCTTTGCTTGATAGAATCAGATCGAAGTTGTTGAATGAAGAATAGTCAATTGTTTCTTAAGCACCTTTCATTCTCTCGTTCAAGGAGCCTTACCTAAAGAAACGCACGAGTTCGTCATAAATAGAGTACCTTTGGTATTTATCATATCATTTATGCCTAGTGACAAGGTCAATTTTAAGCTACAGAAAAAGGAACTCTAATCTATCCTGGCAACTTCTCTATTGAACTTGGTGTCAAATAAAATGACTTGACCTTGTTCATATGAATTCATATTCTTCTTAAGAATACTGCATTTGAAGACTACCTATTATATGCTATTTGAATTTACCCTTAACTCTTTTCAACTGTCTATCATACAGCACACCATGCAACTCAGTTTCATAAAAGCCTTGGTATCGTTCAGACTATCAAGATTTATGGCTATGACTTAAATAGTTTTGATAGAATTCACTTGACTCCAATCTGTTCCATCAAAGATTGATTAGATAGTGGGACATGCATAATGCCGCAGTCAACTACAGAATCATAGACATACGAGACAATTCAACTGAATTGGACGGAACTGTATGCTCGGCAACTTTTAGAGATCATTATTATTTTAAATAGAAGAACGCAAACATTCGGTTTGATGTTGTTTGAAAGATTTGAATCCACATGACAACTTGAGAAGATTGACGAAGAAGTACTTTGATCATAACCTTTGATTGTTAGTACTTCAAGTCATGCTGAGACATATGGTTATGTCCGTTTACTTTCTTTGGTGAAAAAAAGTTGTCTCTTATCTTTGTTATATTAAGCTATTACAAAATCAAGTTGATAACCTGGTACCGCTTTTACTAGTACAGGATGCCTTTCACAGCAGACTCTTTGTTATCTTTATGGATGAAGAATTTAGTTTGGTTTGTGTTGATTCATTGATTGAATGATTGATTGTTTTGTGTCATACTAGCCTATTTATTCATCAAGTGACAAATAATTGCACTTGGGCTTGTAAAATTGACTGATTCCAGTATTTGAGGAATAGTAGTTGGTCAATTCTATTCAAAAAGGTGATCTAAGAATTCACTTTAGACAGATAGTTGATTTGCGAGTCAAAGACAAGTTATAACCATAGAAAAAGATATATACCAGCTAAATGATACAAATAGGAGTAGTTTCATTGTGCATTCTCCAGTTAAATACGGACTGGATTGGACAGTGCTAATAGAATGAAATGGGTTGTTTGGACCACACTGGGTTGTCCGTCTATTATGAGAGTCTTTTAGCTCATCAAGATCCTTTATCGTGGCACTATAAAACTCTCTGTCCCATAAGAAGAGTAGTTATACCCTAGACTTTGGTTCATATAGTATTTATATATTCTCGATAGTCTATTTAATACCGATTGCTTCACGATTGTATGGATTTATTGGAAGAATTTACCCAAGTAGACTTGGCAGACGAAGTACCAACGAGTACTAGTATTCTTTCATCTAAATACACAGAGGACAATCTAGTTGATAGTTTGCTTGACAAGAATCATAACGAGAGAAAATCCCCACATTCTTTCCCTGATAGCTGTAAATCACTTTCAAACTCTAAACAGATCGTTGACCAAAACTCGTTTGAATCCATTGTTTCCACAATTGACCCAATGCTGAATCATATTGGTATACTCTAAAATGAAGATTTTGTTGTTGCCATAGGGTCGGATTCTGCATAATATGCTGAGCACCAATATACACACTTTTTACTGATTTTTCTGCTAATGAGAGAAGATGGGCAATTTGAAAAGAGTGGCCGATTGGAAATGGGCCCGCGCAATTTTGATTTGAAAATTGCCAATATGGGTGGGCTGGGAAAGAATGAGTAAATTGGAAATGGGAGAAAGTGGGGAAATTGCGATGGGGGAAAAATGGGTGGGGAAAGGGTCCAATTGGGGCCAACCCAAAGGTGATCGTGATTTGAAATTGCCATTATGGGTGGGGGGAAGAATGGGTAAATTGGAAATGGGGCATTTGAAATTGAGGACAGTGTGTGTAAAAATCAGTAAAGCCATTTGAAACAGTAAAAGATCATTCCAAGAAAGTTAACTTTGATTTCCACAGTGATAACGAAACATTAAGAGCCAATGCTATAAAGACACATTCTATGCAAAAGAAGAGAAGAATGACAAAAAATGGTTATTTTGTTTCCTTTTTTTTTTTCAAAAATACTTGTTTTGAATCACCACAACAAAAAAATACGTTTCAATTCAGCAAAAAAACAGTCTGTAACATGTTTAGGTTCCACCTCAATATTGTTTGAAATGACTCTTTAAAAATGGACAAGTACCCTTGAGAGTAACTAGTTTGGAAAAACACAAGTGATTGAGTTGAGTAGCCAGTTGAATGATATCATCGTTTGGTTTACCAAGACATTGAACAAAGCTACAAGTAGTAAAAGTCAAAGAAAAGTTGTCCTTTTCGAACAAGTCTTTACGAAACCTTGAGACAAACGCACCCAAAAAATAAACCCTAAATAAACCCTTGAAAAGCTTTTTGTTTACCTGTTGAAGCATAACCATACTTGAAGGATTGGAGTACAGTCGTATCCATAGTCAAAAACTGTGTTCTAGTCGTCAACGACAAGGGCTTGTTAAAGTCTGTACGAAAAAAAGTGCAGCAACTACAGCCTTGGAGATAGGTTTGGTTTTACTAGATTGTCTTCAAGTGATACCTATAAAAGTATGTCTCACTCTCCAAACACTGCCCCTACATCGGGACAATATTCCCCTACTATTCCCTCAAATTATCCATACAATAAGCGTATTGTACCGCTACATTTGTGAGACTTCCTTTGAACAAGTCTCCACGAAATCACCTTTACATATTCCTAAACAACTTGATACCTCCTTTTCTAAACTCAAATATCAATTCATGATGTTGCTTGACTATTCTCAATTACCAGATCCAAGAAATCACTTGCAACGAAAAAAAAGTGAATTCGCTTTATGACGCCTTTTCTTCTTTGCAACTATGTCATGGAAAATCCTTCATCAAATACAATAGAAGCTTCAATAACGTCTTTAAATACCAACTCTCTGCAAATTTGTCAATCTTTGTTGGTTGCTTTTTGGATGAGGGAACAAGACTTGGCATTGGTTTCTCATTAGATTGCTATTACTGTAGAATTCCCTGCCTTGTTGATTCTTACCCATCATCAAGTTAAACGACAGTCTTTTCCCATGTTTACCCAAAACCTTGATGACATTACATACCCACTCTCTCCTATAGTTTGAGAGAGTGTTGTCATCCATATCAGAGACTCGTTACCAATTGGTTGTGTCGAGTATGTTCAACGCAATACAGCTGGTTGAACATAGTGTTGCTGCTTTTTTACCCTTTTTTGGGAACTGATTGTTTCCTTGTAAAACCAATCAATCTTTCTGTCCCCTTTTTTAAAAGAATAGATGAAATTTTTTTTTGGTTTCCTTTTCTGGTTCTCAAGGTAATATCAAAACTCCACAGAAATGGATAAACACCTCAAGTTGTTTTGTAAAGATATTTTGTGATTCACTCAGTTTCTTGAAAACACAGAGACCAACATTCAAGACGTTGCAAAAAGATGCCGCGTAAAGCCAAAAACAGCTTGTACACTTATTACCGATAACAATGGAGAGATTATCCTCAAAGGTCTAGAAGTAATCAAGGAGACTTATTCATTGTATAATACCCAACCTAATGTTCTAGCTATTGTCCCAGCTTTTCAAGAAGAGACGCAAGCCAGGTTGGACATTGTACAAGAAACATTGATGGATCACCAAGAAACCGACTCTTTCAAATGACAAGACTCCTCCTCAACGACTCTTTCTCCAAGCCCATCTGTTTATTCTGTATCGTCACATTCATTTATTTCGACCATTTGACTCCACACACTTTTATGAATGCGCATCGACGTGCTTTGAAAAATCCGTCCAAGAACCTATCGACTAGTTTTACAGCGACTCTGTTGCATCTTGTCTGAAAGCACAAGTCTTGGAATGTAGATTCTATTAGGTACTACTTTGCCTTTTAAAAGTCAAGGAACGGTTAAAAAAAGATCCTCTTAAAGCCGTAGCAATGCTGTTTGAGTTTTATGAAGAGGAATACACGTTAAACGAATATATATGTTGGAGTCAATCGAAGAAGATAAAGTAGATACATCACAGGTGAGACCCAGAAAAATTTCAAGGAATGGTTCAACATTTCTTCCAATCGATTTACAGTTACTGACATCATAGACTTGAAAACACAAGCGAGAATAACATTGAAATTCTTGAAAAGTATCTCCAATAGTTTCTGTCAAACAATAAATGGAGAAAGTTTCTGCATATTCTTGATTTATTTATTGTTTACTACTATCTGGTTTAACGTAATGTCCACATCAAGAGACGTGGGATTGCTTGAAGACATCACCATGGAAATGATCTCACCACCAGAGGTCTATAAGAAACTTTTTGAAAAGTTCAAAAGAAAAACTAGAAAAGAACATCTGTGTTTGCATCGTTGAGAGAAGATTATACTAACCTGCTTTAGCGTATGTTGTATTTACAAAGCTCAATTTTGTTGCTCGAATATGAAAATGGATTGAAAAAAGGCTATATAATAACGACAGTGTTGGATTATAGGCTCAAGACTATGGAAGAAATGAAACTTGGGAATATGAGTTGACTCTTATAAGGAGATGAAGCGTTTTGACTTTTAGAAGATGAGAAAACTCTGTGCAAAAATGAGCGAGTCAAATAAAATGTATAAAACTATATATTTATTGGAAAATGGAAAAGGTACAAAAAAATATGAACAACGTCATTCGAGTCAAAGTTGGTGTCGCAATCTTTTTTCCACTTTTTAGAAGACTTTTCTTCAAGGAAGCTATTTCAAATATAACAAGATATCGAGAGAGACGGTTGAAATGATCCATGAGATGGATATAGATAAAACTTTCATTTATTGAACGATTAGTTTTATTGTATGGAGTTTTCAAAACAAGCTCAAGTGTTATTTTTCCATTTTCGCACCATTTTATGTATGGTTCTACTCCTTTATGAACAGAGAAACACTAGGTGTCATTTTTTTTTGCAAATTTTCCTTCGATAAATGATACCTCTGTTTTGTCTGGAAAATTCAATTTTAAGTTCAATTGTTTCCTGTTAAAATATGTTTCAAATACCTACTTGAAGGTACTTATTTGTATGCCTTAACAAAGAAAACCATTTTATGAACTTTGACAAAGTCAACTTGTACTTTTTCATGTCCTAAAAGATCCTCTGATACTGTTTCATAACTTTGTGTCTATTGTAAATTTCAGTCTCGTACGACTGCGAAATAGTTTAAACTTTGGAATATAAAAGGTAAAATGGTTTTTTGTTTCCGTGAAAGAAATAAGAAAACCTTACAAAATTTGGAAAGGGTTTGATTGTCGAACAGTAGTCATTTTGAGGTGTTGTATATTTGATATGGACTTTTTTCAACTGACTAGCAGTCCTTTGGTAATTGGCAATAGGATAAGAAGCACCATAATTATTGTTTCGTTCAGAGTTGCCAACGATCTTACTTTACCTCATTCTGGATAAAAGGAATCCAATAAATAACTTTCAGTAGACCTTTCACAAATGAAAACTACATAAAGTTACATCCCATCCATTTATTCATAAAGCTTTCTATTTACTACTCGCATATTCTTATTCGTTTGAGAATGGACTGGTCCATACATTTCACGAATTCTTTGTTCACTGGCTTTTACTCAATTGACCAACATTGCCAATTGTTTATCAAATTTCATTGACTTTTGCTTTTCATAGAGACTCCGAAATTCGTTGTTCCGACTACTTTTCCGTTTCACTCGAAAATATTCAGAGTGTTTTCAACAACTGCAAAGCTATTAGATATACATCCTATCTATCATCATTGACTCAATTTTTGTTTCTTTTAAACTCAAAAACAAGGTGTCAAGACTATATCGCTCTAAACTACACACACACATACATATATGTATATATATTAAAGCAATCAAGTACCATATAACCAAAAAAGAGAGAGAGAAGGTTTACTTTGTAGCTCTTTGAAACTATCCAAGGAAAGCAAGGTACAAAGAAAGGAAGAAAGCAGTAGACTTGACAATCCATACTGAGAAGAAAAAAAAAACATTTCCCAAAGTGTGTACACTCAAGTTTATGAATTTTCTTCGACACCAAGATCAGATGGAAACAGCTCTACGAACGAACGAACAAAACCTGGTCAACTTGCACTTGGAAGAGATTGTTCTAGGTACCGAAACAAATGACTTTGATGGTGTAAAGGTAGTTATTTCAAGAAGCACGAACAATTCATATAAAACAGTACAGTATATTTGGATTGCCAGACGCAAGACTAAAGAATTGTAGTACACTATCAATTCGTTAACTCATTACTCTTTTCTTGTTTCAACAAATAGAAAGACAAAAGAGTATTTTTTATGATGATTCAGAAGCGAACTGATAAGAAGTTGGAAAAACAATCTCACTCTTGCAGACTTTCACATCATGCCGATGTAAGAATGCACTTTAGACAAGTTGCTGGTAGGTGAATCAAAGACAAGTTTTAACTATTGAAGAAGACTTATACAAGGCAAGTGACATAAATAGGAGTAAGTTCATTGTGCATTCTCAAGTTGAATTTGGCTTGGATAGTGTTGATAGAATGAAATGGGTTGTTTGAATTACAGTATATTGTCTGTCCATTTTTCATAAGTCTTTTTTTCCCTCAAGTTGTTTTATACTAGCACACGAAAACTATCCCATATGTTAGTGGAGTTATTCATATCCTAGACTTTGTCTCATATAGTATTTATATATCGTCGATAGTCTCTTTAACAGCAAATACAAAATGATCATATGGATTTATTAAAAGAATTTACCCAAATAGGTTTGACAAACAAAACACCAACTAGTACTAGTAGTCAGTTATCTTAACGCAAAAAGGATAACCTAGCTGATAGTTTCCTTGGCAAGAATCATAATGAGAGAAAATCCCTACATTCTCTTTTCATAGCTGCAGATAGCTTTTACTATATAACAAGTCGTCGACCACAGCTCATTGGAGTGCATTCTTTTTACAAATTACTAAATAATGGATCATATTGCTATTCTATTCTGTGAGACGAGAGTTTTGATTTTGTTATAGGGTGTGATTCTGCAAAATATGATGAGCGCCAGTATACAATACACAATTTTTAGTGATTTTTTCTGCTAATGGGAAAGATGGGCAATTTGAAAAGAGAGGCCGATTGAAAATGGGCCCGCGCAATTTTGATTTGAAAATTGCCATTCTGGGTGTGGGGTGGGAAAGAATGGGTAAATTGGAAATGGGAGAGAGTGGGGAAATTGCGATGGGGGAAAATGAGTGGGGAAAGGGGCCAATTGGGGCCAACCCCAAGGTGATCGTGATTTGAAAATTGCCATTGTGGCGGGCTGGGAAAGAATGGGTAATTGGAAATGGGAAAGAGTGGGGAAATTGCAATGGGGGAAAATGAGTGGGGAAAGGGGGTGAGGAAATTGGAGAAGAGGGGCCAACCCAAAGGCGATTGTGTTGATTTGAAAATTGCCATTATGGATGCGGGGAAGAATGGGTAAATTAGAAATGGGGGCATTTGAAATTGAGGACAGTGTGCAAAGAGGACTGAGTGTGAATTGAAAATCTTGGGATAATACATACAGGAAGGGTGTTTGAAAAATTCCAATTCGAAAAGCAAAAGATTGAAATTTGAACTTTAGTTATATTTTATGAGATAGTAGTAGTAGAAAGTTCAATTACATGCTGTTCACATAATGTTTCCATGCTTTCATAATACATTTTTACTCTAAAATAATCTTCATATTAAATTTCTAAAGACAATATAATAACAATTTGATATAATTGATTGAAACATTGACAACATTATTAAAAAATTTTATAATTGACTTAATTTTCAACTGTTACAATTAAATGTTTAAAGTAAATATTATATAAACACAAAAAACTCAACAAAGCAAAAAAGAATTAATTTTAATGAGAGTATATTTATACAGTATCCATTTTATTGACAAAAATAAATAATTTTTAGTTTAGTTCGACAATATTTACTAAAAATATACACAACAAAAAAAACGATCAGCAAAATTTGATAGCAACCTTGACATGCTATACTACAGACACGCCATAAACGCAAGGATTATTTTTTTAAAAAATTAATAACATCAAAAGTGACAGCTAACCTATAAAAAAAGAGGACATAGTCGTAGTATGTATAGAAAGAAAAGTTTTTTATTCAAAGAAATAGACATATTGAAAAGGATCAAGTAGAAGATTCAAAAAAAAGTAACTGGAAAAAACAAAGAATTGCATCTGGTAAATTGTCATTTGATGAGAGAATATGTATGGGGGAATGAAATGGTCAATTGCGGGTAAAGGATGGTAGTGCAACTTTGGTTTGAAAATTGTCATGGGGGAGTGTTGATGGAGGAAAGAAGGGGTAAATTAATTGGGAGAGGGTTTGGAGCAAATGTAAATTGGAAAATGCCGTGGGGAAAATGAGTGGGGGAAAGGATTGGGGCCAAATTGGAGAGGGGGCAATTCGAAATGGGATGGACG
>NW_005178436.1:0-150478 GCF_000341285.1 Galdieria sulphuraria
TTCCGTAATATCTGCAAGAGTTGTTAAATACTATTTATACAAATGGACATTATTTCATACAAGTAATTGCAAAGAAAAGAATCCAGTGTGAGAAACAGTAATTATTGTAATGTGAATAGTTTTTTATACAAACACAAGTTGCAATTTTTTTATATAACCAAAGCGTTTCTCATTATATCATTTGAGAAAAAAGTTCTGTACAACGTCCATTCAAAAGTAACTTGAACCTTACTAAAAGCCATTCCAAAGTTTATAACATGGATAAAACTAACTCTTTTTTGAATAGAAATTTCGTCACGATATACTAGAAACGTTTCTACAATATATAAGAAGTATGAATTTTTTTCTTGATAAATAGCCATCTTCCATTATTGATACTATAAAAAGGTATATTTCAAGTATCAACTGATCGCAATAAATTTTGCAAATAATAGGAGAATACGGTGACCTCGGCATTTCCTCCTTTTAGCTGTGACTGCATTTAGAAACATGTAATTGTCATGGGACCCATCGCCTACTTGTCTGCCAAATGGATGCAAACGGCATCGAATTTCCAAAATTAGTAACAATTCTGTGATTATCCAGATTACGTCTAATCAAATGAAACGTCAGCATCGATGCTTTAAATAGCTTTATGAAATAAAAACTTTAAGCGTATATTGCTATTCTTCTTTTTTGTGTCTCCAATATTTTTTTTGACAAACATGAAGAGATATCTTTGTTTATATTTATCTGTTATACTTGTAATAGCATTAGCAGTTAGTTTTGCAATGGCAGATACAAATACATTTTCTTCTTCCTTTTCCTCTGGAAATGGAGAAGCTTCAGGATTCTCCTCTTCAACTGATGGAAAGCAATCCTCCGCATCCAACTCCCAAGTCGATTCTACTGGAAATGGTTCTGCTGCTTCTGAAGATTCCAGCTCTACTACTTCTCAAGGCACCTCTAGTTCATCCATATCTTCTTCTGTAGGCTCTGCCAACGCCAAAGGTATTACAGCAGGTAACAATGGTAAGAGTTCAACAGCAGCTGGTTCTAGTGCGTCTTCCAGTCAAGATGGTGCTGCAATAAGTTCAAGTGGTTCAACCAGTTTTGATAAGAATATTAGTGGAGTGAACTTTCAAGGTTCACAAACCACTACTTCATCTTCCTCTTTTGGAAGTGGACAAGGGGTTTCTGCTTCTGATAGTAATACTCCTAATACAAGTTCAGAAAGCACTACAGGAACAAGTGGCAACGCTGCAGCAAAAGACTCCTCAAGTAGCACTTCTGGACCTAGCGGAGTGACAAGTAGTACAAATGCCAATGCTAAAAGTAGCTCTAGTGGTTCAGCAGCAGCACAAGGAACTGCCAAAGCTTCTACAAACTTGAGCTGTGTTTGGCAGTACAAAGAAAAGTGTTTACCTTGTGCTCACATTGAGAACGATGTTTGTAAATGTTACTGGAATGTATCGGATCAATGTATATGTACGAGTTTAACTTGTGCAAAGCCTTTGTTTCAAGCAAGTGTGGAATCCAGTGCCACCGCATCTTCAAGTGATGGTGGTTCTTCTAGTGCAGGAGCCAACGCTGCTTCCAGTCAGTTGGGTGGCGGTGCCAAGTCTCAAGCACTAGGTTCAAGTACAGGCTCAGGCTCCGTCAGTGCTTTGAGCCAAGCACAAAGTATTTTGGATCAGGCAGAAGGCAGTGTTCAAAGTCAAGGTTCTAGTTCCAATGGAGGAGACTTTGGTTCACTTTCTGGTAGTTTCTTTCGCCAAGGTATCCAAGTGACAGCTACTTCCAATAGCTCTGAGTCTTGTTCTACTGTTGGTCCTTTTCAACTTGACTCTGTACGTTTTTCTTTTCTAAACACTGCTGATGGAATGGTTTTTCTACAAATTTGTAGCACGGCATAAGTTACCTTTTGTTTATACTAAGTTTTTTTTAAAAAAAAATTGGAGCGACTTTGAAAAAGTTGACTTGGAATAAAGATTGATTTAACTTATGTTTTTGATTGAACGGTAACGACTTCAGTAACTACAAATTTTTAAGTGCTGCGTCTAAAATTGCATTCAGTTGCTAACAAGAACCAATAAACCCCAGATATCTTGATCAAAAACCTCTTCTCTTTTATACAGCAGATGATCAAACTAAACAATGTATCCACTGAAAAATGGTGCAACACGAGAGAATACTGCTTTTGGGAGTGTGGAGTTCGAGATTTCGAATGTAAATATAAAACTTGCACAGTTGAACAACACGAGGAGACTAGAGTTTCTAGTTGCTAGAATTTTACGTTTCTTCTTGTTGTTTTGAAGCTTCCAGAAAACCAAACCGTGCAATCTTTGCCCTCCTTTTTGTCTTTAAATATTTATATAAACTTTATTAGCCATAAAGAAGTGCTTCAAAGAAAGTTTTGGCCAGATGAAACTTTTTGGTTGTGACATTCCTGAAGCTGGTCACCCTCAGGACTTACTGTTTGCTTGTCAAAGTTTGCAGTTTTGACAACTGCCACAGGAAATTGTTTTGTTTTCGAATCTGATTCCTCAATAAATGACAGGTTAATTGAAACTGAAAATTCTCCACACTTTTTGAGAGACCTCAGTACTCTTGCTTTAAACACTCAATCACTGGAAGCACCACTTGCTTTCACCAGCGCCTCAAGATACACTATGCAAAATTACCTTTACCTTCAATAACTCGTTTGACTATGAGGCAATTTTGAAATAACTAAAGGCCACTTTTGCAGAGTTTGAAGAGTCTGATCAGACCAGCCGATGTTTTTTAGAAACTCGAGAGTCCTAAATCATTAGAATTTCAAACGAAATTCCATTTGGGTTATCAACTTCAAACATTTTCAAGTATTCCATAGTATTTTGAAGATTTCATTATCATCTATTTCCATCCACTACTAGAAACAATTGGAATACTTTGTATACAGAGTAGGTGAAATAATGTTTCTTCTTTGTTGTTTCACTGTCTTCATTCCCAGCAGCAGCTACTCATACTACAGTTCTAGTCTGAACTATTCAAAATAGACTTGTTACATTCCTTCCAGTTCTTCATCTCTTCATTGTAGAGAAACGATAGGCAAGCTAAAATACCTCGAATCTGTTGACCAGAGTACCCATTTTCTTTCTTACTTTGTCTTTATAAGCAATTTACAAAGCAACAAATAATCAAGTCAGGGTCTAGAGTCTTGTCCTGAATATTTCAAAGTATTAGAATTTCTTTCGTTTGATAGGTAAGATGGACACAGTTGTTTACTTATCATCTCTCAATTATTGGATTATAGTTCTATTCGTTGAAAACTTTGTCGAAAAACAATTAGATTATTTCCACTCTACTAACCTTAGTAGCAAGGCACCATTTTCATATGTCGTGTTACTCCATTATATAACAGACAATTTTACTTTCTTTGGAAAACAAAGTGGTGATGATGTTGATGATGATTTAAGACCTGAGAAACTTTAAAATGTAGCTCAAGTTGGTCCAACCAAAATTCTATTCCATTCAACAAACGCCTATCATAAGTAATAAATAGCAACTGAATGAATTCTGTATAGCAAACCAGTTGTGGTTCAAGAAAGATTCCGTTTGAGGAATCGCTTTCTGTGATTAAAGCAAAGAGAATGGCATCTTGTTACCGCCAAAGTTATTCATGTTACCTCGTGATTTGAATTGCATTGTTCTCCTAGCAAAATAGTATTCTCATGAATAGTTTCCATTCATTTAGCAAACAAGACATTCTGTTTTATTCTGAACCCACAACAACTATGGAAAACGAAAACGATACCTACAATAAGGCACTTCTACATCTTCTCCTTGTTCATCATTACAACACATTTCGAATATCAAATATTTCTGTTTGGGTGATAAATTCACTTTACCTATCGTCTCAATAACCTAAAATAAGATATTTCCTTCATGAACAACAAAGCCAAAAGAACAAACCACAACTTTATCATACCTTTTTCATAGGAAGATGAAGACGTTCTTCCAACTTCTTGGGTGCAATAAAGGAAGAATAGATAATCGATACACCATAACTCATCATGGATATCTCCAAATGAAATCTTTGCGATATGTCAATTTCAACTTGTTATTTCGAACGCTTCTCACCTTTGTTTAAAAATGTCTAAAAACTCTTTCAAAGTCACATCTCTCTGTTCATTGATATCAAAACGATCCCAGAATTGAGTAAAATACACTCCTATAATGACTTTTTAAAAACAAATTGTTCATTATAAAAGAAGCATCTCTTTCTTACCAGAATCACCGATTGGAATCTTGGGAGCTAATATAGGCTCTGAAAATCCAAAGAATGGAAGTGCTAGGTTTACAAAGCCATTCTTAAAAACTGCTACTTTCTATCATTCCAAATATAAGTAATTCTTCTAACATTTTCTTTTCAACTAACCTTTTCATTTTCCTTTCTCAAAGTATCCAATTCATCGGAAGTCTTCTTCACAAACCAACTATTTTGGGCATCTTCTACTTGCATATTCAAATAGCCGTATTGTAACAATTTGTATAATTCTATGCAAACCAAACCAGTCACCACTGCAGTCGTCGTTGCGATAGCAGGAACAATACGTCCAGCAATCAATTTTGTTTTATATCTATACAAAATAAAATTGAATTTCCATATCTCTCATCCAGCAACTTACTTGTCAGCATTGGTTATACCGTAATTGCTGGCTCTCAAATTGGAACAACTTGTCACAAAACCAATATGTAGTCCAGAATCATCATCTTTATCAAATTCAATGGGATATAAACGAAAACCTGCTAGTTCCGTTGCTGTTGGTAAGCTTTCAAGTATCTGTTGTATTCGTTGTTCATCTCCTTCCATGGCATTATCCTGTTCTTGTGCTTCTGCATCTATTCATACAAATATATTTATATATCAACAAAGATGAATATCTCCTCATTTACCTGTAGTGGCAATCTTCACATTGGCTTTAGGTTGAAATTCAGGAACCATTATTTCAGATAATACTTGTTGGAAGTATTTAGGATCACTCGACCCTATTCATCCATTTGCTATTCAGTTCTATTATAACTTTACAACTTGTACTTGCCTTTTAATCCATAATTTTGTGCACGTAAATTGGAAGCAGTCATAATAAATTCTAAATGAGTAGGAATGGAAGAGTCGAATTGTATAGATTGTGGTGCTCTTTTCGTTCCACTCCAAAATGGAACTCCATTCTTATCCACCATATCGGCAGGAAACCTTTCATTATTCAGTATCATTTTGAAATCCATTGATAATACGTGCATACGAATACAGCAATTGTTTAATAGTATTGGAGAAGAGATCTTCAAATCGAAATCTTGCCCAAGCAACACAGTCTTCAAATGAACATGGTCTATTCACTACCAAAGAATCATACAAAGTTTCTAAAGTGTTGGATAAAGTACTTCCTCCTTGAGAACGCAATGCTGTTCAAATGAAGAATAATCAAGAACAAACGAATGTCAAAAAATAAAACTTACATTCCACAAAGTCTGGACGACTAAGATACTGATTGACATCTTCAGGAGCTGACTTGAAATATCCTTCAAAGGTGTCTCTAGTTTATAAGAATATCAATATTTGTATTGTCAATAGCATCCAAAATATTCTCATTACCTTGCCCATTGAATAGTGTGTTCGATTTGATAAGGAAAATTCTTCAAAGTACAAATAGGTATTGCCTTTTCAGGAGGATCTCTTGAAGCTGAATAAGTCTCCGTAAAACCTGGAATGATAACCTAAAATGATTATTTCAGTCTCAAGTTGGAAAAACTTGTAGTAATCTCAAATATACCTGAGTATTTCCTTTCGTTCCTAAAGTTCCACTTTCAATCAAACTCTTCCGATAATAAGTACAACGCCAATCCACATATTGTCTAGCTTGAACATTATCCAATGCATTTGCAACTCCAGAAAGCGACTCCCAAAAATCATCATCAAATATATCTTCTGTATCTGCTCCCACTCTTGCTTCAAATGCCTAAATAACTCATTTCTTATCCCAAAACTAAAAACACTGATTGACTACTTGCCTCAATATTGACAAGTGGATTGATCTGTTTGACTGCTTGAGCTGCTGCAATGCTCTTTGGTTTTCCAATATCTTGTGTTCGAAATAACAACTGTCGACTCAAATTGGAACGCTCAATATTATCCCTTTTAGGAAATGAATATTTCTATTCTCTCATCACTTACTACTACAACTATACTTACATATCCGTAACGAATATTTTCCCTTGTGAAGAACAACCCAATCCCATCATACTCCAATTCTTTAACATTTCACAACCGATAGCACCCGCACCAACAACAAAATATCGCAACTTTTCCAATTCTTTTTGAAAATGTTTTCCAAATACAGCAACTTGGCCATCATAACGACTCTGGTTGGGTTGCATATCTTCTTTAGTAGCAATCGTATTCCCAAGAACCTATTGTGTACAGAGAGATGTTGATCAAAAGTTCATTTCCAAACAACAAAACCATTTACTTCCAAACAGTCAAAATAAAAGAATTGTTGAATCGGAGTAAATTTTCCAGAAATGGCTTTCATTGCTTCTTGAGCAACAATTCCTCCAAGAAAGGCTGCCATAGGAGATATATCTCCTCTACAAGTCTTTGAAAATGCTTCCACTACAAATCCGCTCTTATCTAAACCAATCATCGATATTATCATATTATTCTTCCATATGAACAACATATACCTGAATAACGACGCAATTTTTCTATAAATAAAGCATAATCATCATGACAACCAGAAGTAGGAGCTTTTTGAAATTCTGACTGAAAATCATGCAACGCTCGAAAACAATAATGAAGTAGCTCCATTCTATCTTCTTTGGCAAAGTCTGACAACTATTCAAACATCTTATTGAGATATCTCCATCTTATATTTCCTTACTTACCACAAATTGAGGTTCCTTCCAAGCTTCCCATAATGGTTGAAATTGTAAAGTTTGTGGCATTTTCACTTCAGTAACTATACCACCTCTTATATATTCATGATAATGGCTAGTGTCTTCAATTGTAAAAGTAAATGGTCCAGTGACTTGAATCCTTCGAGGTTTCCCATCATTGAGTTCTGTCATTCCCTATCAAGTGCAATCGATCAGTCCATATGCAAATATAATATTATAAGACTCATTACTTCAACTTGTGAAAATACGACATGGTCACCCGTTTCCAGATCATGTCGACTCTCATCCAGACAAGTAACACAACCCGGGTTGGCACGTGAAACATAGGAAATCATTGCAGACTTGGGTTCTTCTCCAGTAGTATCCGAAACCACAAAAGACTAGAATTGTATCAACGATACTTGACCAATCCATAACAAAAGCTACTTACATCACCCAAATCAACAAAAACTTGACCAAAGACTCCTCTGGACTCACAAGTAATAAACTTTACGTTATGTTCTCTACAAACACGATTCCAATCAACTTGTGTTTCCCAACTTTGATTGACAAGGACAACAACTTGTACTTTGCTTATCCATTCGTTGAGCTGTCTATCATCTTCCACCAATACAACTTGTACTTGTTGGTTGAGGCCTTTTAGTTTTTGTACGACGGCATTCTGCCTTGTACTTTTTCCAATATCACTCTACAGGTATTTAAGTAAACATCATTCTATAAGATTCCAAAAAAAAGAGCAATTACCTCGGATAGAAAAAAGTTGGAAGATAAATCTTGTGAAGAAACTGTCTCCTTATCGTAAATAAAAACTTGCTTCACTCCAGCCAATATCAAGTTTTTGGCAATCTATCATTTTCAGCACCCACATTGATTATAAAAAGATAAACTTACTTCGATACCCAATCCAGTAAGTCCGTAGATCAATACACTTGAGGAAGACATTCGTCGTTGAGCGTCCATACCCAATACCTTGTGATAGAATGAGAGATATTGTGAAAATAATCCATCGATACTTACATAGAGTTGTCTAGAGTAGAGTCCTTCATCGATATCTTCTTGAACACAACTAGTTGCCATAGGGTCTTTCTCTTTCTCACCCAAACAGAACAAAAAAGAGGAAAATGAAATGTATTCCTACAAAACACAAATTGGAATGAAAGACAAATTATCAGCACATCCAGTAGAGAAATATTGGAAGGAAAGAAAACAAAAGGAAAAGAATAAAGTAAAAAGTAATATTCAGAAGCAATCAAAGCGTCCTTCTGTATCTATTGAGTCGTTGGAAGAAGAAATAGCAAGTCTCATTCAGAAGAAGAACGAGGGTATACTGTTGAATGCAGAAAGAGAGAGACTTCGATATTTGGTACAACGACACGATAATATTCTAGAAAAGCAGTCTAAGAATCTTCGCAATGTGAAAGAGCCTTCACAGGATCCCTTAGACCCAGGATATGGAGAGGATAATCGTAATGAGACTAGGAAGAAACTATTAGGAGTACAAGCCTTTCAAAGAATACTTAAAAGTGTAAGTAAAGTAGCACTTATCATCAGAAGGGGTTAAAAACTGGTTTTCTATAGAAAGTGAATGAAACAAGTTGTCATCATAACACTTTAGAACAACCAGGTATGATGTTATTTATTATTGGTTTGTAAGTTTGCTTATGGCAACAAACAGTTATGGAAGAGCAGTCTATACCCAACGACGTCAGTTTTCAGTCAACTGTTAACAACAAGACAACTCAGTTGATTCCTCTTCAAGTTTATCAACCAACTTCAAGGATTATTCATCATAATGTTCAAAACAAAATTGTAACAACAACGAAAACGAAACCCAACGTAGAACAAGAGTTGAATAGTTTCTATGCAGAACTACAAGACATAATAGACACACAAGATAAAACCAACTGAGCTGCAGAGACAAGAATATTTTTGTTTCTTGATCTACTAATACGAATATATATTAGTATTGATACTTGTTGATAGATGAAGTATAACAATGAAGAGTGGTTGACGTAATATTCTTTTATATAAGTTGCTTCCATACCCATTTCCATTCTTTTCTGTCTCATATATATATATATATATATATATATATTGATATTCTATAAATGAGGAATTATGCCAAGCCTTATTTGAATTGACAAAAGACCAAAGTAGCCTACTTTATATCTTCTTATCACATTCTTCATTATGAATAGATTATGGTAAAGATGAAGAAAGAAAGAGAGAAATATTCTTCCTACATTAGTTGCAGTTGTTATTGTCATCATCCAAACTCGAGTCATGGAATATCAATACTCGTTTCTAACGAGTCATCTTTTGTACAAAGTTTTGTGCCAAATATAATATATGCCTACTTGCACTCTTATCATCTGTTCCTTCTTCTTCTAAGTTCTCCGCAAATTCCTTCAAAATCTCTTCAATGGTTTGTATTTCAATCTGATGCTTTCTCAAAAGATTCCATACAACTTGAATAAGGTTTGGTTCATTCTTATCTGCAAACTCTACAAGTTGTGCCAAAATAGTATCAATCAACTCCAAAGTATATAATCCAGCTTCCCATCTTAATAAGAATAACTCATCTTGTTGAACATTCTGTTTAGAATGACTTGCAATATTTACCTTGTCTAAATACTTTTTGTGTAATAGTATTAGACGTTTCAACTTTTCATAATCATTTTCTATAAACTTTTTCATCAAACGATGTTTTTCATCGGAATATTGAAATAAGAAATATAAAATGGATACGATATGTTCAGTATCTTGACTCGTTAATACCAAGGAGGACTTTTTAGACTTTTCACAAAACATGGCAAACAGAATCCCAAGACCTCCTAATTGAATGAATCTCTTTCCCACTAAAGGGCCATGAGTCATGGCAAAGTCTAAACATCTTAAAGCAGCATGACGAAATTGTTTTTGATAACGAATACAATCGAGACATAATTCTATCCCTTCCAATTGTATCCATCGATCCTTATTAGAGGATACAAACAAAAGAGAACATAAACAATCGAATAGATTTTCTACCATTTCCAACAAATCACTTTCATTCACTTTGTGTTTCCTATAAGGAGCAATAGCTTTCAATATATTATCCATAAGTCCTAACTGTCCAAAATATTCACGAATCTCATCATTTTCTTGTAATAAAACAGCAAGAATTTCACTACAATACAAAGAGATACTGGAAATAGAAGGATTCAAATATTGAGTAAGCAATAAAAATAGATTGGTATCTTTAGCAAGTTGCTTAGAGAAAGCAGGGTTCAACTCGAGAATATTTTCTAATATACCCAAACCACTATAAAAGCCACTTGCTTCATCCAAACTAGACAAGTCTAATCTTTCCATGGCTGAAATAAGACCTGATAACAAACCACATTGAACTAAAGTTTCTATCCATTGTTGCAAGTTTTCCTATTTACTTTGGTAACCTCAAACAAAAATACAAGTTATCACTCACCCCTTCCTCTCCTTCACAAAAGTCATTCAAAGTGTGTATAACATCCACTATTATATCGATATTCTCGTGACCAAGTAAACCCACTAAACTAGGCCATATTTGGACTTTATCAAACAACTCGGGAAAAGAAGCTATGGAACGAAAGTCTTGAATAGCTTTGTCCAAAGCCACTTCAGAATCCTCAAAACGTAAAGGTTCATCTGGATACTTGGAACGTTGTTGAGTATTTTCCTTTATTGCCTGTTCCAGTTGATGACTCAACTTTCGAACGGAAACTATGGATTCGCTGTTGGTTGTCATAAACTCTTCACAATCGACGAGTCACCTCAATGGCTGTCTTACNACCCCATTGAATGATTCGAGTTAAACTTCGATAAAAAGCAAAAGATTCGGCTTCATATTCTATTCCTGTGTCATGATGTTCCATTTCATCATCTCTAAACTCTCTCAATGTTTGTTTCAAGTGTTGTTCTTCTTGCCAATTCTTTTCATGAATTGTACGTATCTGATCATTATAATGTTGAGATATTACCTTTGATATTATGAGCAAACCATGTCTATTTTTGTTTGCTATCATTATTCTTACCTCTTCTACAGCAACTGTACAAGCCATAGCAGCCTTCTCACCCATCATAGCAGTCAATGCTCCGAGAGAAAATCCTGCAACTTTCCATAGAGGCATCAATAAAGTGGGACGAACGCGTCTTTCTACTAATAACTTTTCAAAACACTGAAAATGTTTTTCCTCTTGTTTAGCCATTTCCTAAAGACACTTTTCTTCATATAAAGCAAGAGAATAATAATACTTGTCATATACCTCTATCACCTCACCTATACGAGTACCTCTAAATATTGCCAATTGACCAGCATAGATCTCCCGAGCTCCAACTTCTCCTGCATGATTGATTCGAAGCATAGAGTCTAGAATGGCTCTTTTCTGCCAATCAGTTTCAAAGAGTGGAGAATATCTTTTCCAATCTTCTCCTTTAGCATTCTTATTGGTACAACTCTCTTTTTCATCAGATGTTGATTCCTTTGGGTGTAAATCACTTTTGGAACAAAAAGTAGAAGAATAAAAGAACGGAAGCTTTTTCATCCCAAATGACTTTAAGAGTAATGCAACGCAATTCTTTATGGTTGCCTCGTATTGTTTTCGGAAGTCTGTCTCTAGTTACTTTTGGTTTAGGCTCATGGCAAGTAAAAAGATACTGGTGGAAAAAGAACTTGTTTGAGGAAAGAGAAACCAAATTACACTCTCCCAAAATAGTATTGCCTGGTCGCGTAATGTAAGTATGAAAGAGTCAAGTTCTATTTCGCACTCAAAAGACGATGTTTGTTGAAATAGGAAAGAAAATGAACATCACGTAGCTGAGGCTTCGGGTAGTTTTCAACATGAGAAGGAATGTTTGATTGGTCCTCGACCTGCACCTTCTTATGTTCCTATGCATATGTTACAATGGGGAGGTAGTGTTGGTTACAATGTAGTTACTCCTTTTTTGCGCCAAAACGGAGAAGAACCCATTTTGGTTAATCGAGGTTGGATACCACAAAGACTAGCTACACATAAGAGTAGAGCCAAGGATGACTTTTATGGTAACGTTACTATCGAAGGAATAGTTTCTTCTGGAGAAAGACCCGGTTTGTATACTCCAGATAATGAACCAGAATCCGGTTCTTGGTTATGGTTGGACGCCATAGCTATTTCAGATAGTTTAGGTTTTAAACAGCCTGCCTATGTATTGAATTTACTATCACCTGTACCTCCTTCAGGATGGCCTTGGCCACACAAGTTGGAGGCCTTTAAAGACTTTACTATTATGCCTTCTACTCATCTACTATATGTGGGTACTTGGTATGGTCTATGTATCACTTTTGCAGTTCTGACCTGGATCAAATTTGGACCTCAAAGAATTCGTGCAAGATTTTCTTAAACGGGATATTCTTAGATTTCCTTTTGCGGTGTTCTATTATCAGTGTAGAGAGGAACTTCAACTACAAAGGAAGATTCTGCTACCTTTTTCGACTGTCTATATATCGTTCCTCGAAAGTTGCAGTGTTGTGGGTTGAGTTCAGTCACCCGCGTGATAGGGTCCATTGCTTCCACAACTATATCCAGTTTATCAAGAGGCTTTACAAGTTGACGAAAACGACAAGTTTTTAACAAAGGCACGTTCAATCGTTGTTGTCCCAAAACTTGTGTCATATATACTGCGGCTGTCTGAAACTGAAGTTCTAGTAACCACACTCCAGGGAAGACAGGATTATCTGGAAAGTGACCCTTGAAACAAGTTGGTTGAATTTCTTTGATTAAATGGACAGTTTTTTGTTTATAATCTATCCAAAGTTGGTCGTTTGACTTTAATAACCATTGCCTATCCAAAAGTGCAGTTGTCCATAAGGACTTGAGACAAATCCATTTTCGTTCCATAACCATATGGGAGAATGGGAAGAGAGAGTTGTCGAATTGTAAAAATAGAAAGCTAATATCACTTCTCATCAATATACAAAGTAAGAAATTGAAGCAAGCTTGTATATACAAAGTATAAGTGGTTACTCAAAAGCCACTAGTTGTTATGATATGAATTAAAAACACGCACACAGTTTGCCTCTGAAATAGAATAGACAGTTGTATTTGTTGGAACCTTTGCGATGAAAACTTGACAAGATTCTTTTTGACTGCTTGCAGAGTAACTCCACTGGATGATAAGAAAAACACAAGGAAAATTTTAGGTTTTTATCATTGTATAGAGATATACAGTCAATCTTAAGTGCTCAAAAACTCTTTCGTATATAACATGGATAGATGAAATAAATAATTAGACGAACCTTGACAGAAGAAATAATTCAACACCGTTGTAGTTGTACATATCAAAGAATGTTATCCAAAGTCTAATGGCGAACTTGGTATCCTATTTCTTTTAAGCATATGGTCTTTGATCAATTGAAAGATGGCCAATATTTTTACTTGGCTATGGTTTAGAGATGGGTTTATTTCTAAATGTTGACTATAAGGAACATCTTTTCCATGGTATGTAATTTGAATAGAGAAAAAAAGGATACATATATATATATATATATATATATATATTGATATGTTTTTATATAGTGTCCAAAACTCAAAATCTTTATCTAAACTGAATCATCACAACAGTTTGTTACTCATTCATTGAAATAGGAATGCAAATAGGAAAAATAGAGAGCCGATTTTGATGCCTTATATTGAGGTTCAAATACAAAGAATCTAACATTAGATAGCTACCATATATCCCATTTCTCTTTATTATGAAGCTCATCATCACTAATCAGATGAATATCAAAGATAATGGACATCTTTACAAAATTTTGTACTTTTGCAAATAATCATTCTATCGACAACTAGGTCAAAGAAAATAAACTCAACTCCTAAACTTCAATATAAAAGAAATTTATCCATTCAAGTTCTTGTGTCTTCAGTCTCTATGAAACTCGATGCAAACTACGTCATCACCTTCTTTTCCAATTTTACGCATATTTTTTGTTATTGCAAAGGAGTCGAGAATTCCATAACAATTGACCATAAATAGAGTCACGTATCTGTCTCACAAGGAACTATAGTTTTTTTGCTTTGTCGTTTTGTTATAGATTTTGGAAAAGTAGTAGACAAACGAGAGAAGAAATATAGTCTCATTGATATCCACTACTCTTCTTCAAGACTATAAAGGATACAAATTGCAGCAAGGTTCGTTTCATTTCGAGGTGAGAAGTTGCAGTTGGAGGATTCACAACTAATGGTTTGAATTTATGCTCGTTCTTTCTTTCACAAGCAACGAGGACAACCATCTTTCTTCTTTGTTGGCTTTGATAAATATCAAATGATCAGTTGCAATTCATGTTTATTTCATTTCCACCGAGTTAAGAGTCGAATTTCACTCTATATTCTGTATTTTTGACGTAGTTTGTAGTTACATTTCCTTGATTTCATCTGTTCTTTTGTTGAGGCAAATCTAGTAGAGTCAACTTGTCACCGGTATTTCAAAGTGAATATTCTCACTAAACTGTATGGAAGCTTTCAGAGTTGACCTGTACATCTTGGATACTTGAGAGGTAATGATAGGTACGTATTCAATCATATTCTCAAGTGTCTTTGCTTCAAATGGTTTTTGTGATTACCTTGAAATATTCATTTTTTCAATGTTCTCTTGTTTGAAGAATCCAAACTTGCAAAAGGTATATATCATCCATCCATCATTTCATTCTAAGCTATACACAAAATGGAACAAATTGTTTACGATTTCTTATATCAAAATACTTTTGAAAAGCAGAATCAAGTATTAGAAGATTGTTGTAGACAATATCGAATCGACGCTCTATTTGTTGTCGCTTGTTAATCTTTTCGTTGTGATATCTGTACACCAATTTTACAAAGAACCCAAACATCAATCAGGATATTACATATTATGTATAAAAAACTCAAGTTGGCATCGACATCTTTTCTATTTTCAAAAAAAAAAGTGCTTAAAGTATGGTAAGCCTGTGGATCCTAATAAACCAAGTTTCAGGAGTCGATCATTTCGGTCTTAAAATAGTTTATGCATTCCATCAAAAAACAAATTGGCACACAACTCTAATCCAACATTCGTTCATTGTTATCCAAAGGCAATCCTTTGCGTCTCCATCGACCACCTCGTCTCTTTCCTGTTGTACTACACAAGCTTAAGCACTCCATCAACGTTCAACTATACAAAGCACCTACGTAATAATAATACGACGGCTATTATCTCCATCACCTATCTGTGCTCCTCTCCTAGACAAACGACCACGATTACTCACCAAAGACAACTTCATAGGTTTACCATCCAAAGGCACTCCATTGTAACGTTTGATGGCTTCCAATGCGGAAGCACGGTCATAAAAAACAACTTGAGCTATTCCCGTAGAACGCCCATTTCTATCAAACTTTACAAAGGCTTGTCGCATTTTACCAACTTCAGAAAAGAGATCCTGAAACAAAAAGGTCAGGAATAGCATATTCCAAGGGTCTGTAACAATATCGAGGAGGGATATCCAAAGTGTCCAAAAAAAGATATCAGTTACTGAAAAAGCAAAGTGGAAAGACACTTTTAAACCACCCAAGGAGGTAACCAGGCTCTCTTATATTATCTCAACTATATCCATAAATATAGTTATACATATTATGCTGGTTATGCACCTTCACAACAACCCTCCTCCTCCAAGACAGCAAAATAAAGGCACAAGCTTACGTTGATATCTTTGTTAGTCACCCCGAGTGCCAAGTTGGTAACTTGTACACGCGTAATTTGGTTTCTTTTTGGTTGGTCCCCACTAGAACTTTTACCACTCTTAAACTTATCATGTCTCCAACGCTTTCCACTTATATCTTGGTCTATATCCATCATCATTTTCTTTCCCTAACAAATAAAAGGCGCCAAAAATAAAAACGCGGTGAGTGTCATAAAACCCAAAAAAGAGTTTTCCAAATAACGAAAAACTACAAGTGCCAAACTTTGTTCAACAACAAAAACAGCATATGAGTTGGTTCGTTTTTCGCACACTGTGGCACTTTACAAAACCTGGTAACAACTACGCACCATTCTCTTTTTTCCAATTCTTCCGTTGCTTACAGAGAGTTTTTTAGAGGCTCCTAAATTTCCTTTTCTGTTCTTTCCAATACTCTTGTTACCTTTACTCTTCTTTTTTTGTTCGTTGATAAGGTCGTCTAGAGACTTGTCTAAGCCGGACATGATTTGTTGTCCCTCAATGCAAATAATATCAATTTGATAGAATAGTCATTAGAGTTTGAAGCTAATCAGTCATTGATAGATAGTGAAAAGCAAAAAAAAGCTAAAGAAACCCGTTATTTCCATGATTAGCAAAAACATTCTTAAAATAAATAATTCTATAAATAAAAACACAACTTCATTTCAGGATAGACTTGGACTCGTTTCATTATCACCACACAAAAAGAAAACAAAGCCAATAGGAGGGAATGAGAAAGCAATCTCTCATATCTCATTGGGAAGAAGAGACTAATTGGTCATGCAGCTGACATTTCAGTCTAGTTGGAGTCCTTGTATTCGTAGTTTTGGTAAATGTCTCAAGTCTATCAACATTCAACAGAACAACTGGACTTATCGAACTTTGCTTCAACATAGCCGATTATCTCGACATACACCATTTCGTCAAGTGACTAGAGCGTAAGTTGGAAGAACTTGAAGGTTTCAAAACTATTCAAATAGTTATATTTCATAGTGAGTTTCAAATATCGGAAGATACTCCCTTTGATGCGAATCCTTTGGTAATCATAGTTGCTTTGCTTGGGTGGACTTTACCTGCCAGTATTCCTTCCAATATTCCTATTCTTCACGGTACAGGATTGACACAAGCCTTTTTCACTTCTATACAGTCCAACTTGGCTGAATGGCCTAAAGGCCCTGCTTTGGATGATCCTTTTTGGGTATGTGTGAGAATAACTTTATTAGTGAATAGATATCCATTTCTTTTTGTTTAGCTTTATATGGTTCTGTGGCATGTGGGACTTTTTATAGTATTGTTCTTTGGCACTATTGGATATGGTATTAGTAAGAATCGAGTATAGCTGCTTTGTGTGTTGCTTTTATGTGAGATGAAATAAATTTGTTCTTCCCAAGATAATAATAATAAGAAATGAATGGGTTTTGTTCTTGTGTGTTGTTAAGATTGTTATGACGGAAGAAAGTGTGAACCGTACAAGTGTAGACTCCCTCTCCAATACAGACTCTAGAACGGAACCCTATAACACCATTTCTAGGACAGTTTCTAGTCCAATACCTTTAGAAAGTACAACACCAAGTTCTAGTGGAGGCTTTTCTTCGAGTCCTTCCCTAAAGAGAACGAGACACATAATTGGTGAACAAGTAGTGCCAGATTTTACAGTGGAGGGAAATACGAATAACAATAACACTATAAAAGATCTAGAACCTCAACTTGAACCTTTCCCAGGCTTTATTGAAATATATAGTTCATTGCGAAGTCCTATAGATGGACTCAAGGTTGCTGATAGGAGGCGCATGTTGAAAACTTATTCCAAGTGTTTTACAGGAACGGAAGCCATTGATTGGATGACAAAGAAACTTGAATTGTCCAGAGAACAAGCTCAAGATTTGGGACAACGTCTCATAAGTGCTGGTATCATTCAACCAGTCTTTGGAAGCGACTCTTTTTGTGAAGGAGAAGCTTTTTTTCGATTTCAAGAAGATGATGACTCGAATGTTCTCAATCTTAAGCGAATATGGGATCCTTCACTACCAACAAGACACCCTTGTGATTTATCTCGAGAGCTTTTAACTAAAATTGCACTCTTATGTGAGAATTATCGTATACAATTGGCTGCCGACCGTCCTCAAGATATTCTATCTCCTTATGAATTTGATTATCGAAAGTTGAATGAGACTGAAGAGTTTCGACAGTATTCTGTGGCTACAGCAGAGTTGCAAGGCATATGCTTATCAGGACTATCAGAAAAGGAAAGATTGGTCTTTTTTATCAATATTTACAATGCTTTGTGTCTTCACGGTAAGTAAAGATAGAAGAATAATCATATTTTCTAATAGACTCGTATAGCGCATATTACACATGGACCTCCTACTTCCTTTTTCAAGCGTTGGATATTCTTTCGTTCACTTTGTTATCGCATTGCTGGAATAGACTTTTCATTGGATGATATTGAACATGGTATACTTCGATGCAATCGTTTTCCTCCAAGTCTTCGTTTTATGAGACAATTTCGTTCGGATGATCCTAAAACTCGATATATGTTATCCAATATTGATGGCCGTATTCATTTTGTAATTTCTGCTGGTACTCGTTCGGATCCTCCCATTCGGATTCTCGAAGAAGAATGTGTGGAAGAAGAATTGCACTTTGCTACAGAAGAGTTTCTAAACCAATCTGTACGCATTTCAAAGGAACAGAATGAAGTGATATTGCCTAAAATATTCTCTTGGTATAGTGATGACTTTCCTTGTTCTTCAAGTCTTTTACGTTGGGTTCAACAATATTTGTATTCTGACGCATCCAAATTGTTGGAAACTATGTTACAAGTCAAGGATAGAATACCCAATATACGATATGAGAACTTTGATTGGCGTTCAGAAGCTCGCTTCAATTCAGCTATTGTACGTAGAAAGCGAAAGAGAATGGAAAGAGAACGACAAATGCAATTACAAAGTGGTCATATCCTTATTGAAGAGGAAAAGAGTGTTGACAAGTAATGGAATGATGACTTTCTCATAGTTGAATACGAGTGTATATTATTATTATTCAGTAATAGATAGAATGGGAAATATTGGAATCCATCAACAACCGAATTTCATTCTATAGTATTGAGTTTTAAGAATGGCTTTTCAACTTTTTCACTTGACCATTGACCATAGCAGCCTTTTTCTTTTTAGCAATCATCAACTTGAATCTTTCAAAGTCTCCAAGCTTTCGTCTATTTTCTCGTGAACAAAGTTTCTTATACCACAACGTACTCTTCCACTGTTCCATCAACTTCTTCTCTTCCAACGCCTTTCTTACAACTCCCGTTCGACTACCGTGTTGTATCTTTACTTGAAAAGGGGTTAAAGCCAAACTTTTAAAGTTTATGGTATGTCTAGGGAGACCTGTTTGTGGACCATCCACCAAAACCCTATTCTGATCGACTACATCCACAATCACTCCCAACTTTCCACGATGTTCACCATAAGTAACTAGTACAACTCTTCCAACTTCCACAAACCTTTTAAATACCTATCAATACTTTCAATAAACTTGGATTTTATGTTCAAATAAACTCTCATTATTACCATTTTGAATACTTGTGTTCTTCTTGTACTATGGCAACCAAAATCCTATTTTTTCTTCTTCTTCCTCCTCTAATCGACGACGTCGAGAATGAATGAGAATGCATTTCTATCACATATAAAAGACATTCATTCATATTAGGTTGGAAAAGGTGAAGAAGAAACCACTCGATTGGTTTCCTCAACAGATGACGTTGGTGGTACATTGGCTACACTTCCCATGTCTTGAGAGATATTCATATGAGGAATCGTTGTAAAAGATGAGGTTGTAGTTGTTGTTGGTGGAGTATAAACCATTCCATATATTGGATAATACATAGTGGGATCAAAAGTACTTGCATAAGGATTCATCTCATAAGTATAGTTGGGAATAGGACTACCATAAGCTGCTACAGGTAATTCCGACTCCTGTTCAAGTCTCCTATGCGGAATATTCATAGATGGATACCCACTTTGTCGCATATAATATCCTGCAAGTTTCTCAGCAATAAGTTGTTTGGCTATCTCTACAAAAGGAGGAGGTCCAGTAATAGTTACGGATCTTGTATGAATATCCGTTTCAGAAGGCTTCGCTACCTGAATACGTGCACCAGAACGTTGTTGCAACTCACGAATCGTAGAACCACTCTTTCCTATTAACCAACCAACTTTGTCATTCGGTATTTGAATTCGTAAACTAATAGAAGCACTTGGATAAAGAGTCTTGGACTCTGAAAGATCACCTCCTAATCTCTCAATCCCTTCATTTACGATATCATTGATAAGATTGTGTGCAAGTTCAACTGACTCTAGACTTCCTGAAACAATAATAGGCCGTTCAACAGTATTTACAGATACTTCATTATCTGGAACAACTCGAATGGAAGCTCCAGACCGATATTGAAGGTCTCTTATTGTTTCACCACGCTTTCCTATAATCATTCCAATACTCTTTCGTGGAACAAATATAGTTTTGTTGGTCATCGGCCTTAGACTTGTTCTTGACAAATAGGAAAGTTCAGGTGATACCAATCCAGGATAAGTTGTTTGACCCATGACCTTCCATACATCTATAAGTATTGATATATATAATAACATAAAATATAACATACCGGCGAATACAAAGTAGCATTCATGACTCGGGATGGCTTTTGAATTATCTCCTGAATAAGCATTTCTGCTATATGTACTTCTTGAGGTTTTCCAACAATAGTAACAAGTTTCTCTCCAAGTGCATTTACTTTCTCATTGTGCACAACAATAGTTGTTTGAGATTGCTCTTCTAAAGACTTGATAGTTTGTCCCCCAATACCTATAATAACGCCTACTCGATCCATAGGTATCCAAAGTTCAGATTGAATGGAACCGACTGACGTTACAGAACAAACACTTTGACCTACAAGAACCCCGGCTACTTTTTCTAAAATAAGTTGTTTAGCAAGTTGTATATGATTGGATATTCCTTGTATTCGAAATAGTCGATTGGCTGATGATGCATCAATATCTCGTCTTTCTACTTCCATATATGCTCCTGACTTCATGCTCAATTCCTTTATGGTTTCACCTCCCTTGCCAATTATAAAGCCAACTGCTTCTTTAGGAACTTCAATAAAATCCATCTTGATATCGTCAGGATTCTCTCCCATTTCACTACTCACTGATTGTTCTATTTTATACATAGAAACGTGATTGTCTCCTTCTTTATTCAATGCAACTTCATCTGGTGCTGCTCGATTGAAAGTATTATTTGATGTTTCTACACTTTCTATTCTGGTATCCTGATATTCAACTGACTCTTTCTGTGAAAGTTGTCTTTGCTCAGTAGTTTCTGGTGGTGTCTGTTTGATACTCTCATCCCGTTTACAAGTTTGGATATTTTCTTCAACATTTGCATAGACAGTGTCTCTTGTCTCTTGGCTAAGAAGAATACTCTTTCCACTATCCACTATGGGTCATATTGTGTTATACAGCTGTCTGTGATAAAGAACAAAGAGGTGCTTACCGTTGTCACCATTCTTATCTGAAGCTCGAACCTTGGACATTTCAAAACACAATTATGAAAACCAAAAATAAAATATTCAACTACTTTCAAAGGGTCTTTAACACCAGACTACTTGTGCATCGAAACAATCATCAAAAAGCACAGTCACTGACCAGACAACTACCCACAGATAAATAAACAAACCAACCCTCTACAATTCTCAGCGTCAATTGAAATCAACAGTTGTGCTATATGTATAGGCAGTTGATAGTTGTGGCAACACAAGACACAGCTCTTCACAGAAAATGGGGACTAAAAGGATATCAAAAAATGGGATTCTCGAAGATAGCGCTAAAATGGATCGCTTTTCAAGTTTTGAGTCAAACTTAAAGTGGAACACTTAGAATGCGTCCTTTGTAATGAAAGAGGAATAAATGTAAAGGTCTAGTTTAGAAGACTGTAGTGGATTTCAAGGGAAAACGTTGGTGTGTTATTATAACCAACCCAACGTTTGATACAACCAACACAAGGTAGACGCTGTTACTATGTTGGAAATATTGAATACAAAGTAACTTAAAATTCAGTGACCACTTGATTGTTTCCTACACACATATATTCATAGAATGTATGAGTCTATTATGAATAACTTTCCGCCTCTTACGCTTTATTCTCCTCCTCATTCTTCATTCTTGTTATTCAACTAGAAACTGCAACTCCATACCAACCACTTTCCGTACCAAATAAATAATATACAGCTAGTTACGGTAACTTTTTGTCCTATCCCATCTACTTTGGGTTGAGCGTACTTTTCTTTCTTTCCAAGAAGAACGAGCATCTCCTTGTTCCTCCTTCTTGGACCCTTTAGGATTCAATGCTTCTTTCGTTGCAAGTAGTCGTTGTTTCTCTGCAAGCACATCATAATACTCTGAAGGATCATAACTCTTTGGATCAAACACAGTGCGGTCAAAGTTGGTTCCCAGTTCATCCAACTCACAATACGCAACCATTTTTTCTAATATACCCGGATTCCGAAACTCTTTGTTGGTTCTCATACGCTCATTGAAATCCACTCCTTGTTGTAACTTGACAAACGCCCACTCTACCCACTCCACTAAACCAGCGGCGGGTTCAAGACTTTTCAAGCTTCCTTCCTCGTCTTTCTTTGACTCTTGTGTCTCAAGTGTCACCGATAGAACTCGAATTTTAGGGTTAGTTGGATTTCCTATAGTTTCTCCTGGACTTGCATCTTCACCAGCACTACTACTACTACTATTGTTATTATTATTATTACTATTACTATGTTCATTCATATCTCAATCATTCTCTTATAGCCATTTCCCCTTCCCAAAACTTACATCATCGGATCAACTTGAAAACTTCTTTGTTATTTGGAATACACAAAATAACACAAGTGATAAGGTTCTTGCAAATTGGATGTTGTTGAGAATGAATCGTGTCATTCTATGATGGGAAGGCTCTTTCATATAGTATTCCTTTTACACATATGAAAGCGTAAAGAATATCCTTGTGTTTATCATCATCCAAATGAAAAAGTATACAGAAAGCATTTTCATCCCACAAAAGCTATTATGAGCACATTAGCTGCTATTGAATTTTATCACCTTTCCTAGCTTCCTTGTTAAAAAAGCCATTTTCTAAATCTCGAATAGAGGTGGCAATATGACGCTCTCCTTGTTTATAAGACTTCAATACAGAAGCCAAAGCAACTAACAGCATAGTAGTAAATAAGCTACAAGTGAGATGACTCCAAATGCTGCTACGAATGATATCCTTTCGCATGGTTGGTCTCCACACGATTTCACGATAATACAAACCAAGCATAAAATAACACAAGAAGATGATCAAGAGCATGAACAAGTCTCGACGATTTTCTGTGGATGATAAGCCTACGATAAGCAGTCCACAGTAAGCAATATACAACACTCCCATAATCAACTGAAGAAAGATAAAATTGTTCTCGTTCGCTTGTTGAAGATATGTTAAGGCATCTTGCCTTGTAAAGAGTGAAATGAGAGCAAAAAATATATGAAGAGTAGCAATAACAAGACTTCCGATCAGAATATAATGTTTCAACGAAATTCGAGAAGATAGTCGAAAAATACCATAAAAACTCAGACCAAGGGGAACCAATACTACTCCATAAGAAAGAATTCCTGCCATTATCGGAGAAAACTTTTTGACTGGGGTCTTCTGAAGCTTCATTTCGAGATTGTCGCGAAGATGATCAACAACTTGTGTTGATAAATAGTTAGTAGAAGATAGTTGATTCTTTGTGTTTTCGATAGCTTCCAACAGATACGGGTCAACATATGTTTTGAGAAATTCTGCTTTGGAACGAAGCCATTGAGAAAGATGTGGATTTTCTACCATTTTTTGAACTTCAAATAACTGTTCTTGTACTTTGGCCAGTTCTTCCTGTAACTGCAACGCTTCCTTATTCTTTTTATCCAGTTGTGCAAGTATCTCTTCATTCTTATCTTGTAATGTTCGTGCTTGTTTATTCAAATCTTGTTTGGTTTTCTCTGTCTCTTTTTTAGCCTTGTCCATTTCACTTTTTAACAAGTCGAGTTGCTTTTGTTTTGCTGCCAACTGACTTTCCAATTCTTCTGTTGTGGGAATTCTTGGCTCAGTAGTCAATTCTTGTTCCAATTCCTCTGCATGTAAAGTCTTGCTACCTATAATCATGAAAACAAATATAATAATGACAATATTCTTATCAATATGCTTCATCCTGTTACGGCCCTTTTGTGCGAACCTCCCTGTCCCCAAAATCAAGAAAAAAAATACGTGTCGCGCGCCAATTTTCTATTCTAAGAGGGCCACATTTTTTGGGAAAGAAAAATCATTTTTCATAAGAACTGTTGAAAAAGGAGACTAAGAAGCTTTTCAAGTATGTAGAGTTCGACATACTTACAACTCGTTTACAATGAGCTTTATTGTTTGCAGCAGGTATTTGTATATCCATGCAATTGTTATATGTTTGGAGGTCCAATATTGCTTTGAAAGATAGATAAAATTCTTCAAAACGTATGTACTCGTCAGTATCTTTTCACAGAAAAGTGTGATTCAAAGGAATCCTCTCAAAGATATCTAAGCATCTTAAGAACTTTGGCATATCTCTTTTTGGGGGGATGTTGTAGATTGATGAGACCGATCAAGCATGTTTTTGTCTCCTCGTTTGTCACAATGCCACGTTTCCTTACGCCTCCCAAAAGTAGAAAACAAGTCATTGCTGGAGTCGGTACGTTGATGGTGTTGATATTGGTACTTTTCTTGAACGACTGTTTGTTTAGTTGACAGAAGCTGATAGAGAGTTTGTCGTCAACGGAGAGGTCCTCAAAGTTGTCATCTTGCTTCGTCCAAAGGGCATTAGCATCGAACGTTTACGTGAGCTCATTTCTTTTCTAGAACTAAGTTATTCTTTTGAAGTTTCTGTTGAAGACAAAGTGGTCGAACACACAGAAGACCGCGTTCCTACTACAGAAGGCACTTATGTCTTTCCAACACACCGCTTTGCGTGGAGTTGTCCTTCCTTGACGGATCTTTCTTGGCAACAAATAGAAACAGAGTCCAATCACTTTGCTTTGATATCGGAATATCCTGTTCCTGTATCTTTGCCTAGGACTGCCCATGGCAAGGAAGTGATTTTGCAAATCCATATACGCGAAAGTACAAGGATTCCTACTGATAATGTTGTAGATTCAGTACAAATGGTATATCAACGAGAAAAGTCTACTCCCTTGTTGAATATGACGATGAAAAGAAAGCTACAAGTTGTAGAAGGTTTCCAGTCACGATATTGGTTTACTCGTAATCCTTGTGGTTCTTTTCTTTGTTTTGCAGTTCAGAACGTTTTGGAAGACCTTTGTCTCAATTTAGAGTTTCCCACTTTGGACCTTTATTCTGCTCATCCTATTGATCCAACTATGGCTGGTCAAGATACCAAATATCCTCTAAATAACTTCTCGACAGTTGATTTCATTTCCTCATTCAAGGATATCGGTAGCATTTCATCTTATATCTCTATGCATGTTCCCAGTCATCATACAAAAGAAGAACCTCTTTTATTGCTTCCTAAAGAAGAGTATTGTTTTGTTTTTCATTTTACATGGAAAACGGATCAATTTCCTCGTGCTAATTTTATGGATCCACTCATAGAAGCACCGTTGAGGTTCTACTGGCAGTTGTGTAGTATGGAAAGTCACTTATCCACTTGCCATGAATTTCTATCAGAGTGTGTGAATTCCGTTCGTTGGAAACTTCCTAACAGGTCGAGTGCTATGTCCATTTCTTTCTCTGGACCTCATAAAGTTGTGGTGAACCAAGCGTTTTCACTAGAAATTACGATCACCAACAAGTCGCAAGAGGATATTTTACAAGGTCTTTTATTGTTACAAGAGAAATATTTGGATGAAAGCAAAACGAGTGCTGCCGTTACATTTGGAACAAAAGAAGGAGATAAAGATTATACAATTATGAATGATTCAACTCCCCTACAAGTCCAATTTCCAAAGAGTACAATAGCTGTGGGTCGCATACCTAAACAGGAATGCAGTACTATTCGAACCGATGTAACCGTCACAAAACAAGGTTTGATAAGATTGCCTCAAGTCCACCTATTGGATAAGAGTAAAGGGACTCTTTGGGCGTTCGAATATGCCTTTGAAGTGTTTGCTACACTATCCTAAACAAGCTGATAGCTTCAAAAAGCAATGAAGAGTTGTATATTTATCCCAAGACATTGAGGTCTTGTAGCCGTATATGCGAGAATCCATCTTCATCTCGTTCCACCAGATAGTAAGTGTCTGTTACTTCTCTCGAACCCAGAAGCTCAATGAAATGTTCGTCATGAGTGATCAGAATCAATTGGAAATTTTCCTGAATTCGTCTAGCTCTTATGATATCAGACAGAGCATTGGCCAAACTTTCAATATTTTCTTTGTCTAAGTTGGTAGTAGGCTCATCCAATGCCAATATACCACATTCTAAACAGAAACTTTCTGCTAATGCTAAACGAATGACCAATGATGCTAAAATCTTTTGACCGGCAGAGCATCTTCCTCGCATCTCTAAAGAAGCGTCTCCACGGTGCATCAAAACTCGGTAATTATAGGACCGTTTGCTTCCACTTTGATCCATTTCCGAGTCAGAAACAATTTCAATGTAGTCAATATCCTTTCCTCGATAAGTTGCCTATGATGGACGATATACGATAACAGTTGAATATTTCATAAAAATGCCTACTCACTTGCCATAGCTCTTTGACAACTTTGTTGATCTCTTTCATTTTGAGCGTATGAAATGTCATCAATGAACGATCTAGCGCATTGTGATACTGTTCCAAATCTTTAAGACTCAAATCGAGAGTTTTCAGTTCGACCAGTTTTTCTCGATACATTTCATTACTTCTCGTCGACTGGGCCTTGTGAATTTCTTTCTTAAGTTCTTTCATTCTGTCGTCTATCATCTAAACAAGTGCTCAAGATATTGTTGGCTTCAAAAATCGAAAACAAAAAGTTTACCTCTTTTTTACCTGCTAGCGAACTTGATTTATCGCGACGTATTTGAATACCGCGATCTTTGTCGTTTAAAGCCGCAACCAAGTCTGTGCCTTGTTGCAATTCTGTCATCTCGCGTTGCAACTGGTTCATTTTCTTTTCCATGTCATTGATGATTGCTTTTGTTTTTCGAAAGTTTCTATTGGCTTCGATATTCTTCAAAGTGGAATTCAACTCGTATATCTTCGAGGTACTCTTCTGGGTACTTTCTTCCAACTCAGATATTTCCTTCTTACACTTTTGTATTTCTTGATGCAAAGTTTCCTCTTCCCTCTCTAGTCGTTGCAAAAGGTCATCACTGCAGTTGCCGTATAGTCTGTTCATTTCTTCACTCAAAACTTCAAGTGCTTTTTTACTGTCACGCGCCCAATTTATTTCAGCAGAACAAGTTTCCTTCCATTGAACAAGTTGATCTTTACAAGTTTCTAGAGATGATTTCAGTTCTTTCAACTCCTTATCTGCATTCTCAACCAGTTGCCATTGTTCCTTTACCTACAAATAATGAATTTGAAAGTAACTATCATGACTTGTATTCACACCTGGCTTTCCGTCTTAGAAATCTGCTCACGTAATTCACACAAATCTTCCTCTCGAAGTTGCAATAGTTTCGCCTTTTCTTGTAATTCCTCTCTCTTTCCTTGTTCTTTTTTTATCTGTTCTTCCAATTCATTGTATTGACATCCATACTTTTCTAATTCTTGTTCCACATGCAATAACCTCTTATTACAATCTTCCAGTTCATGATTACAGATGCTCAACTCTTCATCGATCAAATGACGAGAACGCGTCGATATTTCTTGACTTTTTGCATTCGCATTCTTTGAAACAAACATATATTAATATAAGTACGATAAAAACTTGAATAATTACCATCTGATTGAGTTCAGTATTGATCGACTTCAAATCATCCACTAAAGACTGTCTCTTTTGCAAAAAGGAATAAATTTCTGACAAACTATCCTTATTTTTCTTAGATAGTAGCAAATCTTTGCTCCCAATTTCCTTCTTTTCTTCCCACTCTTTATATTCTTCCTGCTTCTTCGTCTTGGTTTCCATTTCATTCTTCCACGTGTTTCGAAGCACTTCCAACCTATCCATTTAAAAATGAACACCTGATAAAAACGTGTATCATACATCTTAACATACTCATTCAAAGATGATTGCTTTTTATGAAGTTGTTCAAGCTCTTCCTCTGCATTCTTCCTTGCTTGAACAATACTTGAATAAACATTCCCTTGATGTACCTTCTCTGCTCTCGACTGCAACTTTTCAATCAAAAGTGAAAAATCCTCTTCAGTAGAAAAAGTGCGATCACATGTTGGACAACATTTTTTTCTTGTTGCTCGAGCCAATAACTGCTTCCAAAACTCCTCTGCTCCCTAACAAGTACACACACATTTAACTATTCAATTGGTGCGAAACAAGATTCTCACCTCAAACTGTTTTTGAGTTTCTCTGGTCTCTCGTACCTTCTCTTCGGCTTCGTCCAATATCTTTTCAAACACTTCGAGACAGTTTTCACCGACAAATTCTGTTCCTACGATAGCTTTTAAATGTTCCATCTTGTCTTCCAACTCTTGAATTCTTTTACTGCTCTCCGATAAATCTTTGGTCAATGACTCAATGCTACTTTCCGCTTTCGAAACCAAGGATATCTTTTCTCGTTCATCTTGTTCTAACTTGCGCTGCAAGTCCAGTATTACGTCCAACTGATCAAGAATTGTTCCATCACTCATAGCTTTAACTTCAGAAATGTCGGAAACTGCTGCACATTTCTTGATCTCGTCTTCAAGTTTTGCTATTCGAGAATGCAGATCGTCACGCTACGATCAAAGCATGAGAAACCTGTGCTAAATTGAAAATTTATCATTCCAGCACTTTACCTGGCTTATCAATAACATATAACGACCTGCGACTTCTTCGTCACTCTTGGAAGCAGTCCTTTCTTCACATAAATCAGAAAACCGTTTTCTCCACTTTGCAACCTGATTTGTCAATTCCTCTCTTTCACTCCTTAATTTTGACCACTCATCATTTGCCCTCAGCTGTTCTAAACTATGTTGCTTTGATTCCAACGTATTGACCACGTTTTCCAATTGTTGTTGTACCGAATGAATGTTGACGTCTTGATCACTAGACAAGCCTTCCGCTTCAAGCTTCGTTCTCATTTCTTTCAATGAATGTTCGAGGACACTCCACTGCACGTGCATCTTCTGAGCCTTACGTAACAATTTAAAAAAATGTAAATCTTTCATAAAACACATGATACCTCTGATTCTTTTTCGTCACACTGTTTACGGAGCACAGATTCTCTTTCACGCAATTCCTCCAGCTTTTCTCTCATTATGGCTTCCCAGTGCTCTATCACTCTGTCCAACGTTTCTTCTATCTTTTCATAATTCAATTCCACGGCTTTTTGTTCCATCAACTTGCCGCATATCGTCTGTTCTAATTGCCTATAATCTGATTGTTTTCGTTCAAACAGATTTCGAGACGCTTTCCAATGACCTTTCTCTATATGCAATATAGACAGACGTTGCGTATGGCTTTCCAGTTTCGATTGATATTCTGCAACATTACTTTCTCTCATTTCCTTTGTTTGTTGAAACGACTGAATCTACAGTTTTCTGTGTGAATACAGGCAACCATCACTCTAGTACAACTCACCTGCTCTTTTATTTCCACTTCAAATTGTCCCAACTCTTCATCCGTTTCTTCAAATTCCTCATCCATGGAAGCATAAATGTCCTTTAAAGTAGAAATATACGACTGCCTTCCTGCTCTCAGGTTTTCTACTTCACTTCGTAGTGAATTCCATTTCTGTGTCTTCTCAAACAGTTCGTTTTTTTCACTTTCCATTGTTTGTAGCTCTTCTCTTAGTTTTGCGATACTATTCTCGACTTCATTTTCTTGGCTCTCCAACTGTACGTATTCATTCTGTAACTTCTCTGCTTGAGCAACCTTCTCCTTACATAAATCCAACTCAGTTGCCTTTTGTTTCAGCTGTGCTGTCTTCTCCCTTTTAAATTTCCTGATAGCGTCCAGTGCCTTTGTATACCTAGTTGCAGCGAAGATTTCATCAAACTTTTCCTTCAAATGTCTAGCATCTGATAACGGCCAGGTGCTTTCTTCCTGGTGGACAAATACCACGTGTTCTAACACTGCCTTGGTAACTCCCATCAACTCGGGAACTATTTCATTTACGTCAGCGTGTCTCTGAGAAAGAGTAAGTTTTTCTTTGCCATCAACGATTTGCACACTTTGTTCGACTGATTTGAACTCCTGTTTCTTTGTAGTCACCTTATTGGTCAGTTGAAACTGTCTGTTGACAATAATTTTCCTTCCAGCCAAGTCAGTAAACTGCATCCTTATCTTTCCTTTTGTTTCAGTATCTGACTGTATTCGAGGGTCATGAATAAATGCACCTCCTTTATCCACGAAAGGAGGCAAGTCCCCAGTACAAGCCACTTTGATGCACTCGATTATAGTAGTTTTTCCGGCACCATTATGGCCAAGTATGATAGTTAGTGGTTTCTTAAAACGGATAGCCTGTTCCTCTCTTGGAGCAAAACTTCGAATACCTGAAATACCCAGTTTTTCCAAAGTCGTCATATTGTCTTTGTTGTGATTCTCATCCAGACTGAATTCTCATTTCGTTGGAAAGATTTTCTTACTCAGTTTTTGGCGCAAGAAAAATGCACAAGTACTTTTGAGTGTTTTACAATCTATATATTGTGTTTTGACTCTATCTGGAAACCAAACTCAGCTCCTACTTGGAAGAATACGCTTCATATACAGTCATTTATTTAACGACTTGCAAAAAAGCTTTCAATTATCCTGTTGAGTTCCACTCTTCACTGTGTTGTTTATGAGCCCTTTCATTCTTCCATCTCTTCCATAGACGTTCACGGTTACGAGCTGCTTCTTGTTGTTCTCTCTGTACAACCTTGTTAAAAATTCTGTTTCAAGAAATGAAGCAAGTAACCCACTTTTCTATCCCAATACGGGAGTCCTTGGATGAATCGAGCTATAGGACCTGCCTTAAAAGCAGTTTAACAAGTGAATCGACCCAAACAAGGCTCAACTACCGTATAGAACAGGAGACAATTGACTCCTACAAAAGTTGTGTATCGTATAGCAGTCGCGTAATCTCTATAAACTTTCATGATGCCGACAAACAATCAATCACTTGTTTGGTTCAAACCACACAAGTTACACAAGTGAACGAGCCCATCCTCCCCTCATGGGAGACTCTTCTCATAAGCTATTTTCCCTTATCATTTTCGTGTTTGGATGATTGACTCAATGATTGCCTTTGTTAGTCCAACAACTATCTTATCCTTTCGAAGAGATATGATTTCTAAAAAAGCAACCTTTTGTTTTCATTTGCAAGGAAAACAAGCAGCTTGGTCTCGACAAGTTTGTCGACGTGGCAGTGTATATATGTCTTTGGACGCAGGCTATTTTCAAGGATTCCTAACAGCTGCACTGGGGTTAACTGCTGGAATCGCATTTCTAGTGTGGACTGAGAAACAAGGAGTTCGCGGTTCACAACGTGAAAACTTGCAGCCATGTGTAGTTTGCAATGGCCAAAAACGTTTAGAGTGTATCCGTTGCAAAGGATCTGGAAAGAACCCAACAGAAGAATCTGAATTATGTTCATTTTGTGATGGAGTTGGAACAGTTGTATGCTCTAATTGTGCTGGTGGAGGAATCCAACCCAGGTACCTGGATCGCTATTCACCAGAGGACTTTTTAGATTAAGAGTAGGAACGATATTCGAATACCATATCATTGAATCCTGAAGGCGGCATTTACACAAAATTTGTCTATTTTACAGTGCCTTCATTCAGTTCATCGAGTTGAAGTGGGAGCAATAATAAAACAACAAGCAGTAGAGAGAACGACCACACATTATCTAATCCATCATGAGAAAAGGGAAGCGAGATCGAGTTTTGACAGGTTTGGTGGATGGGCGGTAGTAACCATTCTTTCAAACGCACCCAACCTTGCCATATGTGGTGCTATATAGAAGCTCCAATACAAACCAAAAACACACAATGTATACACAGACAGTTTTCTTGCAAATCATTGAAACAAGTCGCTACTAGTTTAAGAAAGTTGAGTCGTTCCAACTTAACCACCTGGAGCGAGACAACACCTTGGTTATCAGGAACACAAGTCGGAAAAAGAGGATTCTCTTGTTCTAAAACTGTTTGGGAACTCTTTAAAAACAGGGGACTTGCCTCTCGTTCTTGGAAAGAAGAAACTACTCCAACCGCTGTCGTGCTAGTTCGAGCAGAAGAAAAAGCAGTAGACAATGCCTCAGGATCTTCCAAGAAACTGTTGGAAGACATGTGGTCTAAAATATCATCATTTAATGGGAACACTATGAATGGCCGAGTTCCCGTTTCTCACGAAGCATATCGACCGAGGCTAGTAGAGAATAAAAGAAAAGTGATGGGTAAAATACCTTTACCTGTAGATATGCCATTCAGGTATGTCAAATGGATCGTGAGAGAAAAGAAACTAAACGCCGTTTTCTAGCTATGGTGACTTGGATAAGGAAGTAGGTGATATAAGTTATTCGTTCACAGCTGGTGACGTAAGGAAAGGAGTCATCGTTGAAATTATCAATGGTGGAGCTCTAGTAGATATAGGTGCAAAATCTACAGCATTGTTACCCAGCAATGAAGTATCTTTGTATCCAGTCGAATCGATACGTGATGTACTTCAAGTGGGTGACGAGAAGGAGTTTGTGCTTCTAGTTGCAGATAGTGATTCTGGTCATCCTAAAGTTTCTATTCGCCGTTTAGAGTTGGAAATAGCTTGGAAGAAACTGAACTCAGCACTTGATGAAGCTAGCACAGTAGAAGCTCAAGTAGTAGCTGTGAATCGTGGAGGTTGTTTGGTTCTAGTCTATGGTATTCGAGGATTTCTTCCCATATCTCATATTTCCTTACCTGGAACAAGTTTGGAAGAGATGGTTGGTCACAAGTATCCAGTAAAGTGTTTGGAAGTAGACAAGTCCAAAGGAAGGTTGGTTGTTTCTCATCGACGTGCGATGGCAGAGCGTCAAATGGAACATCTGAAGACTGGAGCATTAGTGGAAGGTACTGTTCAAGGAGTCAAACCTTACGGAGTCTTTGTAGATGTGTTTGGGACCTCAGGTCTTTTGCATATATCCCAGATTTCTCACGATCAAGTTGCTAATATTCAGTCTTTATTTTTACCTGGAGAGAAGGTGAAGTGTATGGTGGTTAGCTTTGATAAGCAACGAGGTCGCATTTCTTTAAGTACCAAAGCATTGGAACCACATCCTGGAGATATGCTTAGGAATAAGCAGTTGGTGTATGAAAAGGCTGAAGAAATGGCACTCTCTTATAATCAAAGGATGGATTCTCCTGTTCGTTCAAAAAATACAACTTCTTCATCCACAGACGATATTATTGCTGGGTTAGATATAGGTTCATTGGATGATTTAGACCCGATATTATTTGGCACTCATACCAACAGCAGTAATAGTAATACCCATAGTGATCATCTGAAACAAGATTCGATGAATGGTACAATTCCAGAAAGTGATATTTGAATAAATCTCAAAAGGAGACTTTTATTAGATACGATGGAGAGGAGCGTTTGCTGTAGCCAACAACTGTTGTGAATGAGATTCTTCAATCCACATATCCAAAATATGAGCACATTTCCTTTGGATGATCAACAGAATACTATTTAGAATAAGTAATCTACTTACCAAAACACATCAACTAATTGTTTCTTTTCAACAGGAGAAAAAGGACTCAATACATAAACTTGTGCTGGAACATCTCCTTTAGGTGAGTCTATACCAACTCTTAGACGAACATATTGATTGGAACCTAACACTTTCTCCACACTTTTCAAACCATTATGACCACCTTTCGTTCCACTCTTCTCCATAAAAGTTACTCGTCTTGAAAACCGATAGACTTACCGTTACTACCTTTCAGTCTTAGCCTCGTTTGACCAAAAGGCAAACTCATATCGTCCACTATCACCAAAATATTTTCCGTGGAAAAAGCTATTCGACGCATCATAGCTGCAATGGATTGTCCACTGTTATTCATAAAAGTCATAGGCTTTAAAAAGTGTACTTTCTATGGTGACCAAAGATATGAGAGTCCAACAAAAAAACAACTAGGTAACATACTGCATTAGGATAAAGATGACAAGCATATTCAGCGTTCAAATATTTATCTTTAGTAAAAGTAAAAGAATATCGGTTTGCATAGAAATCCAATATGTCGAATCCCAAGTTATGGCGAGTGTTGCTCAAGTTACTTCCTGGGTTTCCTAGTCCTACAATGAGACATTCTCTACACTTTTGTGAGGGCAAAGAAGAAGAGTTTTTCAAACTGCTATGGTTACAAGAAGATAAATAAAAGTATCTTTGAAAACTCTTTGTTTTGGTTTTCCTTGGATGACTTGCCACAACAACAAATGTTGTACACTTCATACCAAAGTTATATAAAGAATTATCCCAAAATAGTCTATGAGGTGGTGGGAGGGTGACTTGTGTTCATAAGCAACTCGAGCATATTCATTAGGAGATATTGTTATTTCTAAAGGAAACTGATGTCTGAACATTCTTCTTCAGCTATGGTTATAGATACTCTTCCAGCGGGTTCACTTTCAGCTGTTGCCAGAAAGAGACTCCTAAAAGAACTTCGAGAATGGGTAACGGGTGACCCTGTCCCTGGAATGTCCGTTCAACAACCGGAAAGATTGGACTTGTATATTCATTGTTTTTGAAAAGCCTTATACTATACTGACTCTGGTTGATAGGTGGTATGTAAAGGTGGTTGGTGCTGAGGACACTATTTTTGTAGGAGAAGAGTATACTTTGCGTTTTAGTTTTCCTCGAGAAGTGAGTTATGGGTTAATGGTTATTCTTGATATCTTTATCATACTTATGTAAATAGTATCCTATTGAAGCGCCGGAAGTTGTCTTTCTTCAACCTACTCCCGCTCATCAACATGTTTATACCAATGGCCATAGTAAGTATCCATTCGGTAACTTTGCTATGGATTGACAGTGATAGTTTGTTTGAATGTCTTGTATGATGGTTGGAGTCCAGCGTTGACGGTTACTTCGGTTTGTTTGAGCATTCTGAGTATGTTGAGTAGTGCAACTGAAAAGGTAAGTTGGCAATATTTTTGTAGTCCATAATATATGAAGATATCATAGGGCATTCCCAAAGATAACGATGCTTATATAAGAAACAGTCGAGGTCGTTCACCTAAATTGACTCGTTGGCTATTTCATGATGATAGTGTTTGAGACTCTTTTAAAACCTCAAGTTATATTATAGTCGAAATATGCATATATCTCTATTTCGGTTTTCCTAACAAAACACAGTTTTTCGTTGAAAGACATTCCAATATGGAGTGTCTTGTCCTCGACGTTTCATTCTTTGAGCTTCATCCGTATGATTCAATAGATAAGGAAGAAGAACATCTTGTTGCTATTAACAATAATCAATCACTTGCCATTCTCCATTCTTGATACTCACCTTCACAAGTTCTTTGTCCATCGTCAAAAACAAAGGATGTTGTGCGAACAAATTGGTCTATCCCTTATCAGCAACAACTGTTCTCAGTTATACACAACTTACCATCCACGCAAATAATTCCTCCACATCAGTTACTATATAAATCATACCACCTGGTCGTAAACAATAGGCAGCTTCTGATAAAAACCTTAAACTCACCAAACGTTGACGATGTTTCTTCTTCTTGAAGTGAGGATCAGGAAAACATATGAAAAACTTTTCTACACTCGACGGAGGAAAATAAAATGGTAAGAATTTCATACAATTGGTTCGAATAAAGCCAATATTTCGATATCCTTTGCTATTCAAACGACGCAACTCTTCCAACTTGGTGACACAATAAGAAGCTACTCTATCTCGAATCTCCATACCCAACATATACTTGTTTGGAAACGCAATGGATAGCTCACACAATAAGCCACCATAACCACAACCTAAATCGACATAGTCAATAGGATGACTGCCTACATCAGGAATAAAAGGTGACCAATCAAAACGAAGAGGATCCTCAGGCACCAGAAACTCGGCATCATTGAGAGGATTGCTATGTGCTCTAGCTCGAAAGTCTCTTTTACTAGTTACAAAACTAGCCATAAGGAATCAGCTTTATCCGTAATTACAAAGTGGAATGTTTCCCAACCAACCAACTAACCAACTAGTCATCTTCTTGAAGTGAACCATCCGAATGTAGAATGACGACGTTGAAACAGCTATCGGTAACTTTACAAATAGTAAATAGTATAAAAGAATATTTTACGTCTACAACATTGCTACACAGAAAAATGGGAAGATTGAGGAATATGTGTTCATGGTCCAGCCAAAGAAAGGAAAGAGTAACAACTGAAACAGAAGAAGAGGATGTACTTGGTTTGAACGAGGAGGCCTCGAGACGTAAAGTTTCGAGACCAGAACCTCCACCACCTGAGAGTTGTTGTGGTAACGGTTGTCCTGACTGTGTATGGACTGTTTATTTACAACAATTGGAGGAATTTGAAGAACAACTGAAGAAAAACAAGAAAACTTGAGAAGAATGACTCTATGTGTTCATATATATATATGTTTGTGTTTTCAAAACAAGGTCGGGATAGGAATATCAGAACGAAGAGAGAGATGATAAAAGTAGCACAGCAAAAGTTGATATGGGAAAGAAACAGAACATGTCCAAGCAAAGGAGATTAATCGACGGTTCCGTGGTTGAAGTACAGACATACGAGGTTCCAAGCTGGAAGGTGGAGTTTCTCTATGGATAGGCTGTGTCGAGTGAACATATATTTTGAATCATATTGATGAAAATCTCAACAACAATAGAAATAAAAAAACAAGTATTCTTCATTCATTCCTACTGGAAAGAATCGTTTCCCAATATTCAACGGTGGAATCGGATACAATAGGCTTCCATTTCCTTTCATACTCCTTGATCATCTGCTTTCTTATGTTACATAATCTTTTCCAATGTTCTTGTTGATTTTGGATGTGATCATGACGTCGAATGATATTCGAAATGGCTTTTCGTAATAAGAGATCAAACTGATGCTTTTCACTTGTAGAGCTCAAGTTGGGAGCCTTGGTTTCAGAAGTGGGAGGAAGAGGAAAAGATAAAAAATAATCAGATAGAATGAATTGAAATAAATCGTACCAAGATAAAGCACCATCCTCCAACTCATAAGAGCCATTCAGTGTCACAATATGCTTTCCCATGGATCCAACTCTCTTGGGACTTTCAAAACGTTCCAGTGTACTCTTGACCACTTGTAATGGAGGTGAATCATCTCGGAGTGAAAGTCGCTCTAGACAATTTGCAGGATGCAATGTCAAATAAAAAATTAAAAAATGTACACGACAGACACGACAAAGATTGAAAACTCTACGACGCATGCTATCATACATAAAATTATCGTCAAGTAGAATAAACCAGTGAACGCTATCAGAAATAATATCTGAATACTCTAAACAGTTTGTATATAAAGGTATAGTAAGAGTTTCAACAAAGTTGATACTGGAATATTCAAGAAACCAACCAGTCTCCTTCTTCCTCAAAGACTGAGACAAACAAACTTCAGATCTATCAGAAAGCAGAAATTTAACAATTTCTTCCACAACCAGATAGCCTTTTTTCCATAAATCTGCGTTAAAACCATGTTTACAAGTTCTATCGGCGTGTTGACGGTAAACAAAATCGTACTCAACATGCAAAACACAAAAGTGCACAGCACTTGCCGACTCACAGAGTCTGTAAAATTTTTTTGCGGTACTACAAAAAATCTGAGGGACCAGACTTTCACAAAAGGTCTTGCAAAAAGTAGTTTTGCCTGCACCTGGAGCTCCACAGAGTACAACAACCGTGCTGTTTCGACAATTGTAAGTCATGCAAAGACGCAATTACAAAAGCAAGACAGTTAAATTTAACTGTGAAAAATGATAAAATTTAACATGCACATCATTGAAACATTAATATTTATTTATTTTTTTAATATTAAAAACAAACAGAAATGTTTCCTCTCACGGCGATAAAAAATTTCAGAAATGGTTAATTTGACGATGATAATTTGAGCTTCACAGTCCTGGATGTTAATTATTTAATTTTTAAATAATTTGAAAATTAAATATTTTTTATCCTTCTATGACACTAACAGTAATATTTACGGGAATTGTCTTTTATTTGAACAAAATGAAAACAATGTCACCCGAGAGAAAAAAGTCTCACCAATGAGAAGAAGCAACTGGCTATTTAACCGTAACATTAAATAGCAACGCCGGCAGCTGAAGCCCACTCTTGCAATAATTTCATCGCTTGCTGTTGTGCTTGACGGACTTTATCTCCATTCTTCTGTCTCGCCGCGTAGTCTATGTCCTCAATTGATTTTATGAAGCTATCGTAAAGTTTTTCAGCTTTCTGTCGAATTCTTTGCTCTGAAATTGATGCCATCATCTTCTTTTGAGCTGATCTCAAATCTGCAACTCTTTGACGCACTAAACTCTTGATGTCTTCCCAACTTTTTTCGTTAATATACCCAGGTATTTTGGACAGTGAAGCTTTTCCGTCAGTTATTGCCTTTGTATATCTTGAAATTTCTTCTTCGTTTAAATTTTTATATAATGGTTGGCCTTTTGACTTTAGATCTGCGGTAAAAGGGGAACTCAAACCTTCAACACCAAATATAGACAGCTTTGCTGACTCTCCCGACTTTGCAGAAGCATTTTTGGGCAGCAAGAAGAACAGTGACGAAGTCAAGAGAGTTTCTAAAAGCTTCCTTCGATGAGGATCGGCGCATTCGATTTGCATTTTTAGTGTGGTTGTCGGTAGCTTCTTTGCTGACAAAGCTTGACAAGGTAACGTACCTGACAACACGATGTTATAAGTTTGAAATGGTTATAAACAACTTACGATAAAGTCCATTTTGACACTTCTTTGTCCAAGTGTGTTTCGAGTAGTGGTAGGTGGTATCAAGAACGGGGTGAACAAAAGCATAAAACATGATGTGAGACGGAGATTCCCAATCAGCACCTCACCAATCAAATGGATTTTCTCACCTCAAAAGTGCATGGGGACGATGATGGGGGGAGGCCATGTTGAAAGAAAACAACGAAAGCATTTACTGCTTCTTATTTGTGACCCCATCGAGAAACGGGGTGGTTGTTATTTCAAAAACATGTGTTTATTAGAAGCAACTAGGATGTTAGGCTATGCGAATAACCAATCCATGATTAGTCTATTCTTCGTTGCTTTATCTTGAATCATTGGATGTCATGGAGAATAGACTCATCCTTCATAATATGGCCATTGGGAAGCGTTGGGCCTTGTAGTTTGACAAACTGGGCAATTCAAGTTCTTCAGATAGCGTAAACCGTTCACACCGTGAACAAGCAGATATTGGTGTGAACGGTTCTCAAGGCAGTCCTGCAGTCACTACACAGAGTACAGAAACAACAACTCATATTTCTTCAGTGGGTTCACCTCCTCAAAGAGTGTTTTCAGAGGATACCCATTCTCTTGAACGTCAGGTTGCTGAACACCGACGCACAAGGGAAACAAGCGGAGGTATGTTTGTGCCTTTTGTAGTTTTCTTTGTGTTCATCTCGTTTAGATACTTTTGGTACGCCACAAAATTCGCGGCGGGGCTTTGCAGAGGTATTCAGAAGACTGCGGCCGAAAGCAGATGAAAAACCAAGGACACCTCGATCCAGTCCAAGAACCAATAATGTATTATTCGTATCTCAATTTATGAGAAGTGTGCTTACAAGTATTAGGACGTTGCTGCTTCTAGACATCGTCACAACACCAATCGTAGCAATCAAGATTGGGGTGTGTCATCAAGAGAGACCGTGCCTTTGGTGGTTTCTGGTTCAGACTGTGGTTACAAGTTAGAGGGACCAAAACCACCTCCTCCACCTCCTTTGGTTCCAGAATCAACTGCTGTGTATGAGTTAGTTTCTGAAGATGAGAAGGAGGATATCTGTCCAACTTGCTTGGAGCCTTATACTGAGGAGAATCCGAAGATAACAGCAAAATGTGGCCATACTTTTCATCTTTCTTGTATTTATGAGTGGCTTGAAAGAAGTCGGTATTGTCCTGTCTGTGCCAATATTATGGAATTTGAAGAAAATAACATTTAGCTATCCATATATATATATATATATATATATATATATATAAAGATTAGAAACGGAATGTGTTATATATTTTTTGACAAATGGAGATTTCACACCAGTTATCATATGTAACATAATTGAGTGCGCTTGGATAACGGTGAAAGTTAAGACATTCCTTGTATGATTAGAATATATTCTTTGCTTTCTATGAAAACTGTCGATGAAAGCAAAACGAGATGTGGCCCGTCATCTTGTAGAACAGGAAATATATATCGTTTGGACAACTCAGTTTACTAGGTTGGAAACTCAATCATCTTCAGGTATGATACCTCCATATTCGACACCTGAGTGAGTGGAATCAGCAAATAGAAGTAATAAACTTGACTCTGTTATATACCACTTACCTCCTGATTCAAAAGAATCTCCAAACTGTCGACAGTATACTTCATCTTCTTCTTGCAGTACCACTTCGACATCAGACTTTGGATAGGAAACACACAGCAAAGCATATCTTTTGTTTTTCATTTCTTTCAATAATCCTAACGCCAAAGGTTGTTCTATTCCTAGCAAAAAGATATGAAAAAAATTCTGAAGCAAAGACAGTACTTACTTCCGGAAACTACTCTGCAGGCACAAGTAGTACAACAGCCATTAACACAAGAAGAAGGTAATTCAATTCCTTGTTCTAAAAATGACCACCAGATATATCTATCTGTTGGTACGTCTCGAATGTAGCACTCTCCTGTCCTTTGATTGCGAACAGTAACTCGATATTTTCGTGCGTTTGGATCCTTTCCAATCTTCGCTCACCAACATATTACAAACAAAAGAAGGATACCTACTCCAAAGGTTTCACCATGACAAGTCCATGAAAGATATTGTTGACAGTTTCTAGTCAGTCGCCTAAGGATTCGTGTATAGTAACGAGAGCTTCCATATAAAGGACAGCAATGATGAAAGGAAGTCAATTTCCTGTTTCTATTAGAATGAAAAGTTGTTCTGCTCTCACAGAAACCATTCATAACAAGTCTCTTGCAATACTGAGAACTATATCAGTCTGGGAAAGGAGATGAAAATGAAATGAATGGCTACAATCTTCTCTACTCACGCCACCAATGGATGAAACCAACGATGTGTTCAAGTGACAACCAGCTCATAACGAAAGAATGAATAGGCAGAAAGAGCAATCATGGTGAAGAACCAACTTGAATGATCAAAGAGTCTGAGAGGACGCCTTCTTTCATATATATATATATATATATATTGTATAGTGAAATATCAAAGGCATCGGTAAGAGAGAGAGAGACTGCATGTGGACAAAAAGCAACTCCTTTTCAAGTGATATTCTATAAACGCTTTTAACTTCGAATAGAAACGTTCGACACCTTTCTGAAAGTGGAATGTAGCAAATATACCAAAAGGTCAACTGATGACTCATTCGAGAATAGATATGGAGCCACAGTTTACCTCGTGCAAGTTGACATTCTAAACATCCACGAGATGTCCTTTATCGATATCCCAAAATGGTTTCCTTACGTTGACATTTGACAATTCCTAAATCCATAAAGAAATCCAAGTATTTGTCATTCCATTTCAAGCAATGTTCATTCGTTGCAACCGAGTCTCTAAAACACTGATGACCGTGGAACATTCTTTCCATAAATAATGAGGAACTAATTGTTGTATTTGCTCTTTCAATATATTAAAACGCTGCGTGATCACACTCTTTTCCACTTTCATTTCCTATAGATACCCAAAATAAATAAAACGAATGTATATGCATTCAACCAGTTTTTCCACTAGATCCATTACTTTTCCAACTTACCCTGAACAAGTTTTCCAACAAAATGAAACTGTTTTCATCCACATAATCGATTGAAAAAGTTGCGATAGCATACACTAGCATGCGAAAGAACTTTTGAAATAGGGAAAATAATACGGTCTCTACTACGGTATCTTCTTCTTCTTCTTCTTCGCGCGGTATTTGACCATTTTCTATGTGTGCGTTCTGTGAAAGTACATCGATGATGTGTTGTTTGTTCGTAACGATGGGAATCACGGCTTCTATACCCGGTAACGATGAACGATTGACGTTCAACTCTTGCAACTGAAGAACATCGTTAAGAAAACAAAGTCGATTATATGTAATAGACTTATTTTTCCCTACCGTTGGACAGGCACTTGCAGTATCAAGTTTTCTAAAGAGCGTTGCAGCAGCGGTATCGAATCCTTTTCCAGCAACGAATAGGGTACGATGCCCGTGAAGGAACCCCACTAATTTGAGTGCTTCTTCGTTTAAACTATCAGCCAGTTGTTTTCTCACATGGGTAGAACTCTCCTTGGAAGCAACAGCACGGAGAACTTGTCTTGTTGATCGACGGTAGTTATGTTTAGTAGTTCTTCCCAATGACCCTATTTGAGTATCTTTTCCAAGTTGATATTGTGAAGTATGCTTAACATAGTTAGTACCAAGTTTATTTGTGCAATACAAAAAACCAACACAAGTTTTCATTTCCATGGCGCCAAAAGAAGAATGCATTTTTCTTTCTATTCATCTTTGACTGCGATGGCATAATTAAATCCAGCATAGATTCGATCCACTTGAAGAGGTTCTCCTTGTTCATTTTGAATAGCAACTGGTTCCCATTTATCTTCTTCTTCTCCTGTTCCAAGTGCTCCGGCATGTCCACGTCCCCAACTGTACACATATCCTTCACTATCTACAGCCATAGAAAAGAACCATCCAGCTGCAATCCATTGTATAGGTTCTTTTGCCTGTTGTAATAGTTTCTCTACTATTCGAGGTTCTCCAGGAGAAGTACGTTGTTCTCCGACACCTAAACATCCAAAATGGTTAACACCCCAAGCCCAAACTTGACCTCCTTTTGTAAGTCCTAAAGTATGAGCTCCTCCAGAAACTATTTGTTTCCAAGGACCAGGAAGATGAAACAAGGCTTGAGGTTGTTCCCAATTGACTTCATTATCAGTTGCAAAACAGTGATATCGACCACAACCCCAACCAAAAGCTACACCTTCCTTATTGATAGCAAACGCATGTCCTGAACCACATGAAATATATTCCATTTGTTCCTTTTCTAACGCTCTTATCAAACGAGGACTCGTTTCCATATTTCTATGAGAATGAAATGGTTCCCATAAGAAAATTCCACCAGGTACTTCTCCATGTCCTAAATGTCCATCGTTTGCTGAACCAAAACTGTAGACCTAAATAGCTCTCATTATTCATCAATGTATTTAATCATTTATAAATACCTTGCCAGATTCCGACAAAGCTATAGAAAATCCATGTCCCGCTGCAACTTTGATGATTTTTTCCTCTTCTCTAGCCAAAGATTCTACTAGTTGAGGAGTTTCCATACGTCGACTAATGGTTCCTAATCCTAATTCTCCACGCTTTCCATAACCACATGAATAAAGATGGCCTTGTTCTAAGTCATATATGAGAAGACATAGTTGGATAATGAAAACAGTGTACTCATAGAGTTGCTTACCTGTGACAAACAAGGAATGTCTATCTCCCGCAGCACAAGTTATTACTTTTTCAGGTATGGAATCAATCAAAGTGATTCCTTCTACTTCTTTCAACGAACCTAAACCCAACTAGAGTAGGATAACTAGGTGAACGAAAAAATAATTGAAAACCCATTCTTTTACTCACCTGACCATATCTACCTACACCAGAAGAATACACTTGGCCTTGTTGAGTAACAAATAAAGTGAATCCTTGACCACAAGCGACATCTCGAATACTTTTATCTAGATATCAACGAGAGTGTATCCCATGAGAAAAGATATCACATATATATAAATACAAAACAGCAATTACTTTGTAAGGATGCGACTATTTTGGGTCGATATACAGAAGTAGCACCTGAAACGTGGTCTTCATATTCCTAAGTCCTGTTTGTCTATAGAATACGAAAACAAAAGTCTCAACTTGCTTTGCCAGCTACTTCACTAGGCAAATGACCAGTCCAACCACCGTCCGAGTTACCCCAAGCATATACAATACTTCTTCTTCCTTTTGACTTGTAAGAGTAACGATTATGATATATAAACCTTATGAATAGAATATTCTTCTTCCCATAATAAGAAAACATATCAATTGGATTTCTCTCTATTGGATTATTCTCCCTTATTATTCTTCTTTGCAAAATGAAAGGTTTTGTTACTCCTTTAAAGAAACGAAATGATTGGAGACAAAATAGTTTTATACCTGAAGAAATACGAAATTATGCAAAAAGTATTCAGTTGTTGGAAACTAATGACGGTTCCCCTTGTTTCTATTGTCCTGTTTGTAAGGTTACTGTAGAACCAACCAAAAGCTTTCTTCAGAAGCACGTGAGCGATGTTAAACACCGAAAGAAGACTCTTATCTATCATAGTGAAAATGAATTTACTCTAAAGGAACAACAAAAAGTCCTAAAGCCAACATCAGACACTAGGGAACTTGATGAACAGATGATGAATAGTCGAGAATACTACAAGTCTACTTCCTTCTCAGAAACTTTATCTACTTCTAGTCTACCCGTTTCTAGCCATACAACTCCTAATTTAAGTTCATTGTCCTATTCTACACAAACACTTGTTCAGTTACAAGAGAATGGTTACTGTTTTTATGGCGGTCATTATTGTTACCACCCAAAGACAGAAACTGACTTGGAAGAGGTTAGAATGGGTTCATCTATTATGCCAGTGTCTTTGAAAGATGTCTTGGTTGTTTCTAGACCTCTCAGTGGTTCAGAATATAATGAAAGCTTATCTACTTCAGAGTTAGTTGAACCCCCATGGCTATCATCAACTATCAAAGACAAATTTGGTTCTGAAAGTATTTATTATTGTTTATCGGAGGAACTAAAGTTATTTGAACATTATATAAGTTACAATTCATCAGATGTGAATCAAAGACGAGAAGTCATGTTATTTTTCAAAGACAAGTTGCACAACATATGGGAGGAGAGTTCAGTGAATGTATTGGATGATATGGCTATACAATATCATCTTCCTTTTGATTCCGTTTTGTTATCTTTGACAACTTCTCATTGGACCCATAATAGGGAAGAACTGTTACTACAAGAATTGGATAAAAATGATAATCATTGGCAATTTTGTAAAATACCGAGAGTTATTGAAAGACAAGGCATTGAAATGTTGTGGATAGTTGAACAAGTTGTTGGAGTTTCTATTCAAGTTTTAATATATGTAGGAAACAACCCTATTTCCTATATAGAAAGACCGCCTTATTTATCTGATATTTTGGAAGATACCGAGTTGCGTTGTATTCTGTTATGTATCAAATATATGATCTATTTACAACAAAATATTTGTCATTTTTCAGATATTTATGTTTCATGGCTATTATTACAAGACAAGAAAGTTTGTAGTTTTCTTTGGGGTTCTTCTTTTCAGCAGAATCATACTCGAGGATATATTATGATGCAATTGTTATATTTATTGGGTGAAGTATTGTCTCATGTGGCATTGGGTTATTCGGAAGATTGGAAGTTGTTGTCTTTATCAAAAGATGAAAAGTATTTGAGAGATACTTATGGAAATTTTGCAGCTATATGTAGACAAGCTTATCAATGGTTGACTCATTGGGATAAGTACAATTCACCACTTTGTCGAACTCTTCCTTGTAATGAAAAGTTGTTGTCACTGATAACCACTTGCAGAAGAAGAAATGGGTCGTCAACTCGTCAAGGTAATCATAATAACCAAGAAATGAAGATGTAATATTTTTTTATTTTATTGTGGCGTGTTGTGACCAATAACGAACAGATTGCATATATTGTTGGCGATCGATCGCTATTCCACTACCGCCTTGTGATAGACAAGCATTTCTCATGATAGTTATGGGTTGCATTGGAAGTTCATAGTCTTCATCTTGTGCTTTGATATTGACAATATACCATTCAGCTTGCTACATAACAAACAAATAAAGAAAGTTGAATAATGAAAAATATCGGTGGATTCCTTGTTACCTCGAGTGGCAAGTCGTCTCTTTCGCGTTGTGTTCGTTCCTTGATGACTTGTTGTCTATGATAGAGAACAATATCCAAATATCTAAGTGTAATCATAGGGCAATGAATAGGGAGTCAATATGAAAGCTACTTACTTGGCTATCCAAGTAGATACCTTATTTGAAGGAAAGAATCGAGTCAATACTGGAAGTTCCTAATATCGACAAGTTCGAAATAAAACCAAAAGGGAAGAATAGTCATACTTGTGGAGTTCTTGCTTCGTAGGCAGTTTTCAACAAGTGTTCGTTGGACTCCGTTATGGGAACAACTCCTTCATAGGAATAATAATCAAAATAACTCCAATCACTCTGGTTTACACTTACCAACCATAGCACCTACAGAAGTACGCGTACAAACCAAGCACCTACAAAACCAAGCATATCAAACTAGCAACGCACAAAACCGAAACAAATACAACTATCAACGACTTCAACAACACTATTCTATATATATATATAAACATACACTNTACTATATATATACAAACAAGACTCATACTTGCCTCGGTAGCTTTTTCACAAGTTTCATAATATTCGTTGATTTTGGAAACAAATTCTTGTTTAGGAATAGTAATTTTAGTTCCTGCAATATATATATATATATAACTATATTAGGATAGCCAAAGTGAAGTCAACACTTGTCCATTTACCAGCAAAGTCCGGTTGAAAGTGTCGATAAGCAAAAGGTTCCAAAGCAATTTTAGTAATCGTAGACATATTGGAACAATTCCGTGGCTGTCAACAACTTCTTTGTTCCAACAACTTGTGTTTATAGAGTGAGAGAATATCAAAGTTGAAAAATGAGCAGAATATTGAGAGTGAGTATGTCACTTGCAACTGCTTATATCGCAACAGAGTGGTTATGGAATAAACCCGTGCTCGCCGATCTTGCTGCCAAAATCGCACCACCAGTACCTACTAGGAGACCCTTTGCTATGGATGCTCATGGACAGGTCCGAATTGATGAGTTTTACTGGTTAAGAGATAATTCTAGAAGTGATAGAGAGATTATCGACCACTTGGAAAGGGAAAATGAATATGTCGACTCAACACTGGCTGATACGAAAGGACTACAACAAGTATTGTTTGAAGAAATGAAACAACGCATCAAACAGGATGACTATGCCAAGTTTCCTTATAGGAAAGGTCCCTATTATTATTATCAACGAATGGAGACAGGAAAACAATTTCCTATCTATTGTCGTAGAAGAGTGGTAGTAAATGATACCTCGTCCGTCTCTGTAGGTGATAAGATGGACGAGTCACAACCAGAAGAAATATTATTGGACGCCAATCAATTGGCAGCTGGCTATGAAAACTTTAGAGTAGGAGCTTTTGAAGTAAGTACAGATCACTCTTTGTTAGCCTATGCATATGATACGAGTGGAGCAGAAAGATATGTTATAAGGTTCAAAAACTTGAATGATGGTAAATAGACTTTATCTTGTGAAAGTTTTGTTTTGAAGAATATGTTTAGGCACTTTATTAGACGATATTATCAGGGAATGTTCAGGAGATATTGCTTGGGCCAATGATAATGAAACCTTATTTTATCTTACCAAAGATAGTTTAGATCGACCAGATCGATTATGGAGACATAGACTGAACCAATCTTCATTCGAAGATGCCACATTATATAGAGAACGTGACGATGCTTATTATTTATCTTTGCACAAGTCGCCCAGTGATCGTTTCATTTATTTGCATTGTCGTAGTGCAGAAACCAGTGAAGTCTCTGCTTTGGATGCCAATCGTCCCAATTCATCTTGGAAAGTGTTGCTTCCTCGTAAACAAGTAAGTGATATGAAATCCTTTTATATACAAACAGAAAGTTGATGAATAATACAAGGGAGTCGATTATGATGTTTGTGATAGAGAAAATTATTTTTATTACTTGACCAATGAAAATGCTCCGAATAGAAAGATATGCTTGGCCCCTTTATCTAATCCTGACCATCTTGAAGAACTTATCCCACATCATGAAAAACAAGAAAGGATAGTACTCGAAGACTTTCGTACTTTTGTGAATCATTTGGTAGTTTTACAACGTAGAAATGGATTACAGGAAGTGGCAATTTATACTTTTGACAAAAATCTTCTTTCATCTCCTCATCTTATTCATTTTCCTGAAGAAGCTTATAGTCTTTCTCATTTATCAGGAGAATATCACTCATCGGTGGCACGTATTGAATATAGTTCTTTGGCTTGTCCTAATTCAGTTTATGATATTGATTTGAATACTTATCAAATGGTATTGAAATGGAGACAAGGCATCCTCCATACTCGCTTACAGGATTATGTGACCAAACGATTATGGGCTCCTTCTCGAGATGGTGCCAATATACCCGTTTCTATCGTATATAAGAAAGATTTATTTCATCAAGATGGAACATCACCTTTATTATTGGAAGGTTATGGTGCCTATGAAATAAGCAATGATCCTGTATTCGATTCTGGTAAGTGAATGATATGTCTCATTCATGATCACCTAAAATGATGAGTATAGGTCTTTTGAGTCTGTTGGATCGAGGTGTTGTATTTGCTATTGCACATGTTCGAGGTGGAGGAGAATTAGGAAGAGAATGGTATGAACAAGGGAAATATCTAAATAAGAAGAATACCTTTACCGATTTTCTGGATGTTTGCAATTATTTGTTGGAACAAAAATATTCGAGTGCTGGTAAAGTAGCCATAAGTGGAAGGAGTGCAGGTGGATTGTTAATAGGCGCCACTTTAAATATGGCACCTGAAGACTTATTTTGTGGAGCCTTTGCAGGAGTTCCTTTTGTGGATGTCTTAACTACCATGTTGGATGATACTATTCCATTGACTATTAAGGAACGTGAAGAATGGGGAGATCCTCGTCAAAAAGAATATTATGATTACATTTTATCTTATTCACCTTATGATAATATTCAACATAAGAAATATCCTCCTATTTTGGTAACTGCTGGTTTACATGATCCTCGAGTAGGTTATTGGGAACCTGCAAAATGGGTATTGAAACTACGTGATTGTAAGAAAGATGATTATCCTGTGTTGCTGAAAGTGAACTTGGATGGTGGACACTTTTCTAAAAGTGGTCGATATGATCGTTTGTTAGAAGATGCACTTCAGTATGCTTTTCTATTACAATGTTGGGGAATCCATAAATAATAAGATATGCTCCGTTTTATACATCTTTGGATTGTTTCTTTCATGAATGAATGATTATATAAGCCTCCTTTTTTCCACATAATATATATATATATATATATATATATATATAAAGAGAGAAAGAGAAAAAAAATATTCCAACTTCTATTCTTGATTCCATTCCACCCAATCCTGAAGAGCCACTGATAATAAATGTGACATTTGTGTCGAAGGTTGTGACGTTGGGTTAACTTCACAACACTTGTTTTCACATGAATGAGGAGAAGAGCTATTGGAACGAGGATCTGAAGAATTCTGCGAACCATCACAATTTTGACGCACTTCCACATCTGAACAAGGTTCATCATTTGAATGTATTGATATTTCCTGGTCAACCTTTTGAAAAAGCTTATTTGTTGTCGTGAGTTTCCCATCACAATTGGACTCTACTAATGATGATGAACTTGGATGATAAGGAAAACTAGCCATACTTGGCATACCACCATTCCATTTCATACCATCATAGTGAGGATTACTATTTAGATATGGATAAACTGGTACAAGACACCAACCAGATGTAGAAGGTATCCAAACAGCTGTGGGATACATATTCAAAGGAATGATTGCATTAGAATGATGATGAGTCTCTTGTTCCATCCCATTATTTTGTTTGTTATATGTTGTAGCTTGTGGCATTACCTGAAATGAAGTATCCATTGTAGGGTTAAATATTGCACATGATGAATATCCATTGACCGAAGAATATAGAGGTTGATGAACATATGAATGAAACCTAGTAGTAGAGTTATCATTGGAAGAGTTGTCTTGTTTTCTCCACTTGAAATGATTGGCCAACTTTATCTCTGAAGAGTTGTTGGGAGGTCCAGGACCTTGTGGAAGTACTCTGTTATTCTCAACCTCGTTATTCGAAGATGATAACAACAACAATGAATCATCAAAATTTTCATTCTTAGATATTCCATCTTGTAAGGAAGAGGAATAAATACATTTTTCTTCTTCTCTTTGTTGTTGTTGTTGTTTAGTATGAGAATATTTTCGTTTGGGTCTCGGAGGTGGTACATATTCTCCCGTTTGATATTTTTGAACTTTGTGAAAATACTTTTGTGCATGCGATCGAATTTGTAATACATTCTTTGTTGCGACATATTTCTCAATTTGTTTCCAATCTCTATGATACAAATGGACAGCTTCCACGAATCGTTGATGTTCTTCTGTAGTCCATACTTCTCGTGGTTTTTTCATAACATAAGGTTTTCGACGTCTATTGTTATCTCGCTGAGTCTCTTCATCCACGGAATGCATACTTTCCACTGCTGACGATATCATTTCTCCTTCACTTGTACATTGCAGTGCCTCATAAGGATAACAGTTGGGGTTGAATGAGTTGTTGTTTTCGCCTTTTGATGAACGAGAAGAAGTTGTTGTTTGATTCGGTTGTTGACCAATGAGGGTTGTTGTGCTGTCCAGCTTTCTATCGTCCGATGAGTTGGAACGGACATATTTCGGAGTTTCTATGGTAGAATAGGAAAACATATTCATATTCCAACGAGTCAACTCGATATACTTTTTGGAAAATAAATGTCTTTCCAATGCTATGTTGTTATCAAAGAGTGGGATGGAGGCGGTTTCACACCAATCCCCTTTTCTTCAACAAACGAAAACCTCACTATAATATATTCAACGACAGAATATTTCTTCAATATATATATATTGTGTGTGTATGTGCGTGTGCGTACTGCTGAATGCCACAACAATACTATTATTCAATACAGCGCCCACAATCACACGACATGCAAGAACAAACCAGTTACAAGTTGTTGTAACAGCAACTTTTTAGGGTGAACGACCAATTGTTACTCTTCCCAAATACAAGATAACCAACACACACAAACAGCACTCAAAAGAGCCACCAAAACCAACAAATACAAAATGAGTATCACCGGACAAATCCGCCTCCTTCCAAAGAACTTTGGAAATTTCGAATAGAAACTCCTGATGATGGAATGAATGGCTAAAGTGACAAAAGGATATTATAAGAGACTTGGACATAAGTTATCGACTTTGGGAACAAGTTTTATTAGGGTCGTTGAAATATTTATAACTATCAAGTACCATAACGTTGTTGTTAGTTTTGCAACTAAGAATAGCTTTTGTGGCAAGTGGGCTATTTCGTTCCTTTTCTAAACAAAAGCAAGGCTTATCAAGGTCTGTTATATATACGATTACCTTGTAGAGATTTGAAATGGTCTAAGAATATAACAGGCACAAAGGGTTTTTCACATCTGTTGGTAGGAATTGAGAAATTTCTTCCTCCTTCGCCGGCCATTTTCTTCATATTTTATGTAGAAATGCCATTTTCATCAGGTCATTTTTTGACATTTTCACATTTTCCATTCAACTCGCAATCATGACTTTTGTAACACCTACAATCAACTTGCAACTTGCAGTTCATCCAAAGAAGGATTGCAACATTTTCTCTTCATCATTTCTAGGTTATTTCACAAGCAATAGACCAATACCAACATTTGTTCGTTGCTCTGTTCAAAACCAAATGATATCTGGAAGAAGCAACCCAAAAAACATGCCTGTTATGAAACCAGTACAAAAATACGCAAAGGTAAACATTCAATTTCTGTACATGATATCAAATAATCTCTATGATATGGTGTCCTAGAAACTAGCACTGATGATGGTATACTCATGACTAAAACAACCAAGGGGACCCAACCTACATTAGCTACTCTTTCCAAAATGGAAAAAGACAATGTCTTCTTCTACCTCTTGAATGGAGAATGGAGTAAGCACTGCTTGGATATTATCATTGTCTTGTTGACGATAGAACTCATCTTTTTGGTGTGTATAGGAACAAGCAGTACTGGAAAAGTATGCAAAGAACATTCACCTTGTAATGGGACAGAAATATACACTTACCAGTCTTGTTCGAGTGAAGATGCCAACCAAGCTTTTCATGCTGCAGCTGCTTCCCAAGTAAGTCGTCTTGAGATGTGTCTTTTCCACAAGTGATAACATCAGTGACTGATTTCTATAGGTTATGTGGGCAAAAACACCGCTGTGGAAGAGAGCAGAATACCTAAAACAAGCAGCTATTATACTTCGTTCACACCAAGATGAGATTGCCAACTCTTTAATGAATGAAATAGCCAAAAATCGTAAAAATGCGATTTCAGAAGTAGTAAGAACAGCAGACTTGATAGAATATGTAGCTGAAGAAGGTATATATACGCATGGATTACAATATCGATTTTCATAGAATAACGACGGTTAGGTATGCGACTAAGTGGAAAACTGATGTACCCCGATTCCTTTCCAGGACAAAAACGAAATCAGCTTTGCCTTATACATCGAGTCCCTTTAGGAGTTGTGTTATGTATTCCTCCATTCAACTATCCAGTGAACTTGTGTGCTTCCAAAGTTGCTCCAGCATTGATGATGGGAAATAGTGTAGTTATCAAAACTCCTAGTCATGGAGTCATATCTTGTTTGTATCTTGCAGCAGCATTTCATTTGGCTGGTATACCTCGTGGAGTTGTCAATGTACTTACAGGAAAAGGATCAGAAATAGGTGACTATTTGGTAACTCACCCTTTGGTGAATGCTATTTCTCTTACGGGAGGTACTCATACGGGTCTATCAGTTTCCAAAAAGGCTGGAATGATTCCTTTACAAATGGAACTAGGAGGAAAAGATGCAGCCATTGTAGTTTGTGATGCAGATTTACAACAATCCATTTCTTCTATTGCTTCCGGTGCATTTTCTTATAATGGCCAGAGATGTACTGCAGTGAAGATTGTGTATGTTGTAAAACAAGTAGCAGATGCTCTGGTAGATGGATTGAAAGAACAAGTGGAAAAGTTATCGGTGGGATCTCCACAAGATAATGCCGATATAACACCAGTGGTTCATCATTCCTCTGCAGATTATATCGAAAAATTGGTTCAAGATGCCATTCAAAAGGGAGCCAAACAAGTAACTCCCTTTAAGAGAAAAGATAATCTTATATGGCCAACTATATTGGATCATGTTGACAAGAATATGCGAGTAGCTTGGGAAGAACCTTTTGGACCGTTATTGCCCATCGTTCGAGTCGACTCGGAAGTACAAGCAATAGAAATGGTCAATAAGAGTCCCATGGGATTACAGGCATCCATTTTCTCAAGGAATATGGAAAATGCTATGTTTCTAGCAGACTTCCTCAAGACTGGAACCATTCATCTTAATGGACAACCAGCACGTGGTCCTGATCATTTTCCATTTCAAGGTTGGAAAGATTCCGGTATCGGCTCTCAAGGAGTTTTATATAGTTTAGAAGCGATGAGTAAAATCAAAAGTATAGTAATTCATTTTGCTAAAGAGACATATACTTGCAATTAGAAACAAGGATTATGTCTTCCTTTTGGGAATTCCCTACCTTTATAAACATCATTCTTATGTACTCTGTTGTTGTCTCTTAGATGCATTCCATCGTAGAAAGGCATGAATAAAGTCATCCAAGTCTCCATCCAATACAGACTCCACATCTCCCTTTTCTACATTGGTTCGAAGGTCCTTGACAACTTTGTAAGGATGAAAAACATAGTTTCTTATCTGGTTGCCCCATTCAGCTTCTACCACATCTCCTCTTACTTCATTTCGAACTCTTTCCATTCGCTCCTTTTCAAGTAATAACAATTTGGAACGTAACAGTTGCATGGCAATTTGTTTGTTTTGGTATTGACTTCTTTCTTTTGCACTTCTTACTTGGATACCTGATGGAATATGATGTATACGAACAGCTGTTTCTACTTTGTTCACATTTTGTCCACCTTTACCACCAGCACGCATCTACAACACTATCCATTCATCATAATCATAAAATGAACCTAAATTGTAACGTACTGTTGTTACTACCAAGTCTTCAGGTGGAATAATAAGTGTTTCCAATTCTTCTTCTTGTAACAAAGGTATAACGTCCACACCAGCAAAACTTGTTTGTCGTTTGTTGTTCGCATTAAAAGGTGAGAGACGAACCAATCGATGAGCACCTTTTTCTCCTTGAAGATAGCCATAAGCATATTCATTCTGTATCTGTAGATAAGCAGACTTTACTCCTGCTTCTTCTCCATCTGCGATATCCACTACAGTAAACGAAAAATCTTGTCTTTCACACCATCTCGTATACATTCGGAGCAGTAAAGAAGCCCAATCTTGAGCATCTGTTCCACCTGCACCAGCTGTAATAGTTAACATTGCTGCATTGACATCATATCTACCGGAAAACAAGTGTTGCGTCTCCCAGCGGTTCAACTCTTTTTTCAGTTGTACAATATGTTGAGTGGCTTCTTCCAGTAAAGAACTATCAGGTTCTCCTTCAGTGGACTGCAACTGTAAATAGGCTTGCAAATCCTGCAAACGCTGTTCCCAACTGCTGAATTTTTCTAGTTTATAGCGTTTGGAAGACAAATCCTTCAAGACTTTTTCCGCTTGCGTCTTGTTCTCCCAGAAGCTGGCATCGTTGGTTTCCAGTTGAAGTAATTCTATCTAAAACCACAAAAATCCATTTTCCAGAAACTTAAGTATAGCCCAGATGCACTAACCTCTTTCCTCAGTCGGTCCATAGCTATCGACTTGAAAACATCATCGACTCGTTCTCTCAAGTAAGAAAACTCTCGTTGAATATCTAATTGAGAATACACAGTATGATACTTCTTGTAGTAAAACTGACAAAAAGAGGTTTGCGTTGTTCGCTGTTTGACAAAGTCGTAAGACTGTCGACGGTGTTTCCATCCACACAACGCTATCACAAAAGCAATGGCCATTTTTGTATAAGATACGAAATGGTTATTTCAACTCTTGTTATCGTAATCAATCTATTTCATATTAGAATTTTACGAGTTGTAGTGATACATAACTCCACAAGTATATGTTCCAGTATTCAATTTTCTTTCCACTGATGTCCACAATGAACACAGCGATAGAACGTTGACATAGGTTCGTCTGCCGAACGCGTTTGCATTTGAAAGAAATAAGCCTTTCCATGAGAACAACGTGGACACAAGGTATCTGTTTGGTCGGCCTAAAATAGCTTCAATCGAATCGTTGCTATTGAACGAAGGGATTTACATACCAACTCCCATTGTTTATCACCACCCAATATATCAGCTTCCTGCTTTTTCTGTAAACCAAATACCTTTCTTTCCATCTTTCCTTCTACTTGGTAATAAAAAGGACACGTTCTGCATATAAAACGAAACGAGTCCTGTTGTCTTTCCAACATCAAAAGGTTATGACACCATCGACAAAATAACATTGATTCACCTTATTCCAATGCCACCACCACCGGGACGACAAGGTATTCAAGTTCACAAGTTATTAAAGAGACAAGGAGACCAAGTCCAACGTTTCCAAACTATTTTAAACAAAAAGCAACAGAAGAAAAATAGAGACCGTCGCAGAGTCAAAGAATATAAAAAATGGTTGGCTCAGTTGGAGAAGAAAGGTGAATTGCAACAATACAGTATAAAAGGCTGGTATGGTGAAGAAACTACGTCACTGGAACAAGATAAGAAAGAGGAACCAAAAGCTTGTCAAAGACAACAAGTACAGAACTTCGAACAAGAAACACTTTTATCAAGCAAAAAAACTTGTGATGAGGGCGCAACTGTTTCACAACAATACACCGCAACGCCTGTTATGGAATCGTTTCAACAGGTACTCGAGTCTCGAAAGAAAGAAAAAATGGTTCATCTACAGAAACGTAAGAACAAGGTAGGTGTAAGATATATTTTTGGAAACAATTTCACTAAAATATTATCTGCAGCATAGAAAATTAACTTTGCGAACTCGTAAAGGACAGCCCATTATGAAATATCAAATGGCAAATGTTATAGAAAAGCTAAATTGTCAAAAGTGAAAAAAATGCTATCAAAAATGGCGCGCAATGGTTTCATTTACGAATGGTTTCGAATTGTCTCGAAAAGTGAGTCATAAATGCCGTTGGCGGATTCTTCAGGAAAGAATATTTTCATAGTATTATGGAAGGCTTGTTTGGCTACTTGTTCTATGGAGACTTCATGAAGTTTGGAAACAATTTCTGCAACTTGTCGAATATGACATGGCTCAGTCCTTCCTTTGACACAACTTCCAGTTTCATATTTCTTGTGTGATACAGTTTTCCAATGACTTTGTATCCAATGATAACCAGCATGCGTTTTTCTTATTTCACAATAAGGACAATCGGTTTCTAAGACTAAGCGCTCGAGAGGCACCTTTTGAACGACAGATAGATTTTCTTCGGTTTTAAGAGAACAGCCGTTTATGCCTACATAAAGGTTTAAGTCTAGTAGCTGCTTCAGTTCATCTTTGTTTCCTGTAAACGAATGTACAACTCCGTTTTCGAACCTGTCGCGATGTTTCTGAACTATCTTGACAAAGTCTCCACCTGTGTTGCGATTATGAAAAAGTATTGGAAGCTTTAGTTGTTCTGCTAGTAGAAAATGATATTCAAATCCTATCTGCTGTCGACCTTTATCACAAAACGTCGTTCGATCATAGTCAAGTCCACATTCCCCAACAGCAACTACCTTTCCTTTGGCAGAGGACGCTATATCAACAAGGTTCTGTATCTGTTTCATATTGCTGACACTCTGTGCATCCCCAAAAACGTCACATCTTGTTGGGTGAATACCTACAGTACTAAAGAGACTCGGTGACTCACTTATCAACTCAACTGCTTCTCTTGCCATCTCTACAGAGCCTGCGGTTATCAAAATACGAAACACACCTGCTTCTCTAGCTCTGTCCAATACAGTAGACAAATCTGGTACATGTCTCTCTACTTGGTTATATATTCCTTGAAACATAGGATCTGTCAAGTTGGCTGCAACATCGATGAACGCTAACATTCTGGACTGCATTCACCAACAACAGTTGAAAAGTATTTCCAAGTTTTCTAGTAATGAAATCCCATTTCTTTTTCAGACGAATATTTTGAAAACTCCCGTTAGCAATCAACCCAACCGATGTGGTCACCCAGGATGGAGAAGCATTCGTCGTCTATTTGCTTTGTACCATTTGTGCTCTATAGTTCATATCATAAGAAAGCCTCACGATTCTCAGTAAATAGCTTGACAAGTAGCAAGAGTACCTTTTATGGAGCTTATTCTGGTTGCCGCTCTTTCAACAGGTCTATTTCGTCGTCTTCCACTGATACCGATCGTTACAGACAATCGACTATAGGGATATTTGCTACACAGCTGGTAAATGGCGTACTTGAAGAAGAACTAAACCAATTGTCCAAGTTGGCAGAGTACAAGGAACTCTTAGCTAATACGAAGCACCCTTCCAAAGTGGTTTGCACCATTGGCCCAAAGACTTGTTCTTTCGAGATGATAAAAAAGTTGGCTGAGCACGGTATGAATGTTTTGCGAATGAATATGTCACATGGTACCCATGAGTGGCATCAACAGGTGATCAATCATGTCAAACAGTTGAACAAAGAGTCTGGATGGAATATTGGAATTTTGTTAGATACCAAAGGCCCTGAAGTTCGTTCTGGTGACCTCAAAGAACCAGTTTATGTAGAAAAAGGCACTCGATTCACGTTTACTATTCGTAGACAAGTCGATTATGAACCTTTTACCACCGATGTGAATTATGATGATTTTGTATCCGATATTCGTCCTGGAGATGTGTTATTAGTAGATGGTGGAATCTGTTCGTTTCTTGTGAAGCAAGTAACAGATGTGGATGTGATCACGGAATGTTTAGAAAGTGGGATATTAACGAGTCGCCGACATCTCAATGTAAGAGGAAAGACCGCTTCACTACCAGCTATTACGGAAAAAGATTGGTTAGATATCGACTTTGGGATTCGAAACGATGTAGATTTCATTGCTCTTTCTTTTGTGAAACATGAAGATGATGTACAACATTTGAAGAAATATTTATTAGAGCATGGTTCATCTGCTTTGGTTATTTCCAAGATTGAGTCAGCAGCCGCAGTGCAAAGACTGGAGCCCATTTTGAAAGCATCCGATGGTGCAATGGTAATTACTTTTTTTTAATGACGCACTGAAGAAACTGACACACTTGATAGGTAGCTCGTGGCGACTTGGGAGCTGAAATTCCTGTTGAAGATGTTCCTCTTGTACAAGAAGAAATTGTTCGAATTAATCGAAGACTACAAAAACCAACCATTGTTGCTACTCATATGTTGGAATCTATGATATCTTTTCCCAGTCCAACACGAGCAGAAGTGACGGATGTTTCAGAAGCAGTTCGTCAAGGAGCCGATGCAACCATGTTGAGTGGTGAAACGGCCAATGGTTCGTTTCCTTTGGAAGCTGTGAATACTATGTGCACTATTGCACGAAGTGTTTGGACACTTCCTTATGAATATGAACGATATCCATCATTATTTAGTAGTCAGGATTCTTCTTCCCTCGTTGACTCCTCTATAGCTGCGTTGTGTTCATCTGCAGCATTCTTAGCTAATCATTTGAGTGCTCGTGCTCTTGTCGTATTTACTAAGACTGGAAAGATTGCTTGTTCTGTTTCTGCTGCTCGTCCCAATTGTCCTGTATTGGCATTTACACCTGATGAAGGATTGAAGCGAAGACTATCATTGTATTGGGGAGTTGAAGCATATCAAATAGCGTTTTCAAACCATCCAGAAGAAACAGTTTCTGCTGCTTTAAAGAAGATGACACAACGTAATATGGCCAAATGTGGAGACTTGATAGTTATACTCAGTGATATGTTGGTATCCAATGGCACCTTTGTCAATTCCGTTCAAGTTCGTCGATGGATGGAAGGAACAAGTTGATGCTTTCTATTTCCAATGTTACATAGAATTGGTGTGGAGCGTATCTTTATTTTTGTGTTTTGATTTGCTTTTTACTTGTTGAACACAAGGAGGCAAAAACGTTTCCGTGGTTTGTGAATGATCTTCTTCATCAGTCGTTTCCTCGTTGGAACAATATCCTAATATAGTTAATAACAAGGAAACATTCTGATATATGTTTTTCCTATCAAGTTGGTCAGCCCAAGGTAATAACACTTTTGCATCTTTCAATAAAGAGTCTATGAATTCTTTGTATCGTTGTCGAATACTCTGTTCTGTACTCGATAAATGCTTCGACATATCTATCCACAATTGTCTACGTCTTTCTTGGTTGAGCAAACCACAACAAGTTGCTGCCAATGTCGATGCAGCAATGACAATATGAATAGGTTTTCTTCCAGTAAGCAACCATCTTTTTAAGTAATTGTCCACATAAGAATGGAGAATATGATGAAATAAGCAACATACCTTTGTTCAGCATACCACAATAGATTACAACTCAAGTGATACAAATTACCCAATGAACAAGACCGCTGCTTTTCTGAGTCGGGAAATAAACAAGTCAACAGAATATGACAAACACGCCATAACAGTGCAAAAGGGTCTCCAGGTGGAATGGCCAACTCCAACTCAGCTACCAACTGCTGATAAACTCTACCCGTTTCGCTTACCATACAACGGGCGGCTATTGAACAATCCGTCATATTCACTGCTTTGAAGTGCATTCGAGCAACAATATAGACACAAGCTGCACACGAGGCTGACAACCAATGCTTATGACAGGGCCATACAAGTAGAGCTGTCCTAGTAACGAGGGAATCCAAAGGAGTCAATAAACCACCATCTAGAGCTAGTTTTCCAACAATTTCTTTGCACTTGTTGAATAACATCCTTGTTGCTCTTTCTTGACGAGTGGTAGAATCCTTATAGAAAGAATAAGAACACTGAAAAGATGGAGAGGAACGTCCTATAAAGGACGACCCACGTGTCTCTCTTTCTTGTCCTAATTGCAACAAACTCGATTCTTCTTCAAAAGCTAAACCACAGTTGGAACAAACAATAGTACCGTGGTTGAAAACACAAGGACTTTGACACTCTTTACAGGATATTCTTTCCAAGTCGACCCATAAAGGTGGCTCAGGGTTCATTTCTTGCATCGGAATAAGAAAATCATTCTATTTATAGCTTTCATTTACACTAAAAGATATATCGATATCTATCTATATACTATATATATATATATATACATTCTTCTATTCACAAAGTTTGCTTATCCATGAAAAAATCCAAATAGACTTGAGAGATCGATTCAAGGAGTTTTTGTTTTCATTGTGGTGGTGGTGGTGGCGTGATATTGAGCGTGCTCGTTGGGTTATCATCGATAGAAAGCCAAACCCCATAACCTTTTCTTTCATCGCTCCATTTGTTAGATTTTAGAAAAAGTGTGTTGGAAAAAGAAATCAATTGTATCGTTACTATGACTTGCTATCACGCTCACCGGGAGTGGATCTTTTCCAGTCGTCGGCCTTGTTTTGTTCCCTCTTGTAGTAACGGCCCATTTGGGATGCTTTCGAAAGCAGCATGTTATGGATGCACTGGAATATTCACTGCTTTTAGGAAAAGTACCAAAGCATCTTGTAGTTTTTTTGTGGCAAGGAAAGACCACTTGCGTCGTGGATATGCACCCAGAAGGGGATGGAGACGTGGGTTGGACTATGGAAACCAATCGATGGTAAGGAAGCTTAAGAGATTTTATAAGCAAACTTTCGAAGGCTCTTGTTGGAAAATGGGTCAACAGGATGCTCAAATCGTTTGCGATAGTATATAGTGAGTCGTGTTACTCGGTGGCTTTTGGTAGTTTGGATAGCCACTGCAGTGTCAAAAACTTCACTCACATACTCCTGAGAATTCTTTGTCATATCGTGAATATATACTAACACTGGGGTTAGGGTTGGAAAATGATTGCAGCTGTTAGTATCAAAGAACAAACAGAGTCATTTCATCTCATACGTGCAGGTTTATTAAAGTTGGCAACCACGGAAGACGATGCTTTGTTAATAGAAGTAGCCAACGAGTTTATTCGAGCAGACCCTGAAAAGAGATATTTGGTGGAATTGGCATTGGAAAGTATTTTAAAAAGGAAACAGGAAACCACAGCTACGACAACCGGTGTATCTCATCAGAATAGTCATAATGAACATAAAGTGATCCAATTGGAAAAACGGAAATGGAAGAAAGTAAAGGCAACGAGTTACAAAAAGTATAAAAAAGTCAAAAGTAGAAAACGAAATCGTTATGATTGGAATTCGATATTTTCATCTCAATTGTGGGAAGACGATGCAGTGGAATGCCAAAAAGCAGTTTTTGATATATTACATAATGTGATGCAACGATTAGAAAGCACAACAGGATATTTATCATTGCATGAATGGTGGAAGGAATGGGAATATTTTGTCAATGAGAGAAGAAAGAGAATACAAAAGCAAGTTGTAGTTCCCACTGGTCATCATTTGGTGGAAATAGATCGTTCCTTACGTGAAAAGAGAGTTGTTCAAGTACTGGAAAGGATTCAAGAAGAAGAAGAAGAAGTAACGATCAAGGAAATTGAAATGGCAGCTAATACGGTTGCTCGTTTATTGGATTATCGCGACTCATATCGTAATAATAACGAAGCCAATGGAAAGAAAGGAAAAGGAATAAACTCTCGTCGCGTCGATTCCTTGAATACTTATTTATCAGAAATTGGCCAAGTCAATCGTCTATCTTTAGTAGAAGAGAAAGTAATATGTGAAGAAATTGCCAGATTGACACGTTTAGAAGCAGTTCGAGAAGACTTGAGAAGAAAGATGGGTCGTTTGCCTCGAGAAAATGAATGGGCATGGGAAGCTAATCTTTCCGTTTCTGAATTGAGAGGAAAGTTAATAAAAGGTCGTCGAGCAAAGAATCGAATGGTTGCTGCCAATCTTCGTCTTGTGATATGTTTTGCTAAGCGATATAGGAATAGAGGTGTTGCTTTTCAGGATTTGGTTCAAGAAGGCAGCATTGGGTTGATTCGTGGAGTAGAAAAATATGATGCTCATAGAGGATTTCGATTTTCTACTTACGCTTCGTGGTGGATAAGACAAGGAATTCATAAAGCACTTTTAGAATGTTCGAGAATGTTTCGGTTACCAGTGCATGTGAATGAAATGATTAAAGATATTCGTAAATGTTCATTAGAATTGATGACTAGTCTTGGAAGAGAACCCACCAAGTTGGAGATTGCTATGAAAGTGGGTATGCCAGAAGAGAAAGTGATATTTTTATTACAACGGACACAATCAGCTTTGAGTTTAGAAATGCCAATAGGTCATGATATGGAATGTCGTACTACTTTGGCAGATGTTGTTCATTCCACAGGAGAAACTCCAGAAGAGAATGCTGTTTGTAGTTCGTTAAGATATGATTTGGAAAGAGCTTTGACTGTTTTGAATCTTCGTGAAAGAGAAATCATCCGTATGCGTTTTGGTTTAGATGATGGAAGAACAAAAAGCTTAGGTGAAGTTGGTCATTTATTTTGTGTTACTCGTGAAAGAGTTCGACAGATTGAAACTCAGGCTTTAAGGAAACTAAGAGACCCAAGTTGTAATATTTTCTTAAAAGAGTATATAGAATTGATCAGCGATGAACGTCCAGGGATAAGGAAGCCTATGGCTGTGGTAGAATAGGATCTCACAAGAACAGTTAGGAACCAGGAATCATTTCTAATACTTTAATGGTTCCTTGACTGTTGGCAACCACAATCAGTTGAGGTCTTTTAGGACACCAACAAACAGAACTGACAAAATGTGTAGTATCTCCTCTAGTCTCTTCACCAGTTAGTGGATTCTCACTATTCATTCTAATAAAGTTGTTATGCCAATCATATTCATATATCATGATGATAATAAGAATACTTACCGATACAATAACATGGGAATACTTATTTCCTTATAATACACATAAACAGCATTATTTTCACTTCCACATGCAATATATTCTTCATTCGTCGATAATCCAACAAAGTTTTTTTCATTTCGATGTCCTTGAAAACTTCTTTGTACGACACTAGACTGGGATACATTCCATAACTTTAATGTATTATCTGTTGAGGCACTGACCTATGAAGATACAATCTTATGCACTATTACTCTTTACAAAAACATAAAACTTACCAAATGAAAACCATTCAAGAATTGGATATAAGAGACTGCCTTTCGATGACCTCTTAATACTTGCAATGCTTGTTTGGTTTGACGCAAGTCATACATATAAACTTGATGATCAGCTGAACCAAAAGATATCAAATGTTCCATTGTAGGATGAAATTGAACACAACAGACATTTGCTCTAAACAAATCAATTCCATCTTCACTTGTTCTTCTTTTTTATCACTTACCTATTCTCTATTGTTGCTACAGAATTCAACTGTAAACTACTCCAAATCTTCACCTTTCCATCATCTGAAGCAGAAGCAAACCTCGTAGGCTCCACTTTAGAAAAGTCAACACACCAAATACGCTTTTCATGTTCTTCAAACTCATTCAAAGTTTGGCCTGTTATCGCATCCCATAATGTTACAACACCTTCATAGTCACTACTAAGAAGATGATTATGAATATAAGAATTCCAACTAAGACAACTCAATTTGGTTGAAGAAACCATTTCTTTCACAGGATAATGCGTATCCAAGACTGACTCTAATATACTTCCAAACTCAAATATTCTAATTCTCTTAGTAACACCTGCAGTTGCAATATATTCCGAGTCCCTATCAAACTCAATACTCGAAATGATATTCGAAATGTTCGGTATCTCTGCATGTTTCAAAATAGCTTTACAATGTAAACCCGAATATTTGGAAAATTTATACAAATCTTCTCGAAAAGTATCGAGCACTGCTCCAATGCAACTCGTTTCAGAATCAGATGACTTTCTTTCTTGTGAATGCAAAGAATAAAATCGATCTTCTAAATAGTCAAAATGTTCCATAATACGTTGTCGCCTATTCATATGCAGAGAAGAAGAGTTGTGCATATGTTCTTCTAACCAATTGTCTTTCCATTCTTGTAATAATGGAGATTCGGATTCCAAATAATTTCGACTTTGTAATAATACTTGCAACTCTTCTTCTAAACGTTTAACAGTGGATTCTTTCTTAGATATTGCTTGTTGTAAGAATTCAAATAGCAAGAATTGATCTTCTCGCTTTTCTGTTTTCTCTCGTTGCTCCTTTTTACTTTTCAAGTCTTCAATGAGTGCAGTCAATTCTTCTGCTGATAAACTATCCACTTGACACATCAATTGCTGTAAATCTGCAGCTAAAGGATAGGAATTGCTTCGACTACGTTTCTTTCGCTTTCTTTCTTCGTATAGCTTGACTGCTTCATCGACTTGTATAGAGCGTCCAGTCAACTGTCCCAAAAAAAGTATTGTCTTTACATACCTTCATAGTTGGGTTTCAAGAGACTCATCACTAAATATCGTCCACAAGAGGGACAACTGCTTTTGGTTTCCAAATGTTTGGATATACATTCATAACTATATGTGGTGTGTCAGTGACAAGTTCAACTCAAATAAAACTTACCAAAACGTGTGTTGACAAGGAGTTACAAAGGAATCTTTTAAAGTAGTAAAACAAATAGGACTAGTGTATATACAAAGTTTCATCAAAAGGCCCAATAATACAAAGTGAAGTCGTACCATTCCACCAACTTTTCTTCAGTAGATGAGGCTGGACAGCTGGAATGGGGTGTTTCAGAAGATTGGCTTGAAGTTTGGTTGCTACTTTTACTAGACATTGGAACTTGTGGCTATACAATATCTTCTTGTTGTTGGTATATACAACAAGAGAGTCTCATAGGACCACCAGAGATTTCTCAATTCGTCAACAGCAATGGATTGCATCATCTCTCTCTCGCAATGATTTGCTTTATCGATGTTTCTTAGAATAATCAATGGCTTCATGTAAAAGCTTCCACAAGTTTGCATCTCTATCAAAAACTGATTTATATATTGCTATCAAAGATTCTAGTGAAGAAAACAAGTTGCGCTCCAAACACTCCAATAATAGATATATAAAGCCAATCAATGGAGATGAGTTCAAATTGTCGTGTTTCTGTAAACAAAGTTTGAACACTTCCTTTGCCATCGTTCTCTTTCCTTGAGCAAGTAAGCATAATATTTGTCTCGTTACAAAGAGGTCTTCTTCACTATATAGTCCTTCAGACATCCACTGCTCTAAAATGGAAGTATATAGTTGAGTATCATTGAGAAAACTGTAATATGAAAGTGCACGGCGATAGTCTTCCATTCCAATGCAAGTTTCAGCTTGGAACTTGTGCAGTTTGTGTACAATATCTTCAGAGCAGTGTTTCTCGGAAGCAAGTTTTTCCAGTTTGTTGAGCAACGTAACTTTGGGTTTCAGGTGGTTAGGAAAGGTGGTGCCAAGAAGATTTAAAACTTGTGAAAAACTCTCCTCTGAAAAGTATTGCTTCTTCATATATTCCTGTGCTTTGTCAAGTAATACAAAAGCACACTGGAATTGTTCCCCTTTTGCTAATTGTCGAGCACCATATAAAAGCAAGTCAAAGGCCTCTTGCTTCTTTCCAGAACGTTGCAATCGATGGTACAAAGCAGTACACATTTGTTCAGCTTCATAAAAGGAACCTTGTTCTATGAGAGAATCAAAGCGCTGTCGTTGAGCATCGGTCATGAAAGAAAAACAACGAATGGATTCCCTCCAAAGCACATAAAATGAGAAGAGATTTATTTATGCTGTTTCCTATTCACTTGAGATGGAAACAGAGAAACTCTTTACAAACTTGAGTTGGATTCAAACTACCATTTTAAAAGAACCATCACATGATAAGTGAAGAGAATTCATCAAACTAGTAAAAGCTGCTGATTCATGTTAGCTTAGACAACACAAACAGTTTTCTATGAACAACAATATGTTAACGTCTCCATCTACAATAACGTGTGGAAAACAATAAATATTCTTATTCAGGCTTATATATGCAAACCAAAGTCGACAAAACTCTCCTCCTGACCAAAATCTGACGAGATTGGCTTCATAAACATTCCACACACACTAACTCTTTGATCCATTTCAAAGGATGGAAATACACCTTGTTGATAAGTCAAAATACCGATCACCTTTGCAGGAACACCACTAACTACCATAAATGGCTCAACAGACTTTAACACCTGCAGAATTTCAATCTTGATTTTCCAAAGTACAAAGAGTACTTACAACTGAACACGCGGAAACATAGGCACCACGACCAACCACTATATTACCTAAAACAGTAGCACCTGCGCCTAATAAGACTCCATCTCGTATTTTGGGATGACGATCACCAGTTTCCTTTCCTATTCATAGTTTGGTACAGTAAATCTCGTATTTTGATACAAGTATAAAGTGTTACGGACCAGTTCCACCTAAAGTAACATTGTGTAGCATGGATACATGATTTCCTACTGTCGCCGTTTCACCTATAACTACTCCCGTTGCATGGTCAATAAACACACCGGAGCCAATTTTAGCAGCTGGGTGTATATCCACAGCAAAACTTTTCGACACCAAACTTTGTAAATAAAGGGCCAAAGGTCTCCTTCCTCTTTCCCATAACCAGTTGGCTAAGCGATAACATTCCAAAGCATGAAAACCTTTGCTAAACAGAAGAGCCTGAATCGCATGTTGTGTTGCCGGGTCTCTGGTCGTCACAGCCATCAAGTCCTTTCGAATAGCATTGCGATACCTAGACAAAAGAACACGACCTCAGGGGTCCAACCACGGAGAAAAAGAGACCTTCATACAATTCTGAATCATTCATAGCTTCTCTCAATAACTCCATCCATTGCGTTGCCTGAAAATATCCAGATTCCAACTTGCTTGCTAAATGAAATGACAGCGCATCCTCTAGAGTGCGATGGTTCAAAACAATAGCAAAAAGAGTACTGGCCAAGTGAGGCTCGTTCCTAGCTCCTATCTCTGCCTCTCGTCTTATAAGTTCCCATAAGGGGTCCTAACGTATCCAACTCTCAATCTTTCTACTTTACATAAATGACGGACGCTATACTTGCATCTGCTTCTCTCAAGCTCCGTGCGAGTTCTTCTGGAGTAATTGGTGAACCAAAACCTGGACCAGTTACTTGCAATTCTTTTCCAAATAATGGAGGTGGAAACGCAATACGAGTATTGCTCCTTGAAGAGTGTTTGTCAAGACTCGAGCCAGAAAGGTTTCGCTGAGCAAAATGATTCATCACAGATCAAGTGATAAATCATCCAAATCTATAATTGTGAATCAGTTACTATATCTCTTCACAGACATAAGCCAGAAATGACAACACTTGTGCCATGAACATGAATCATCAAGAAAAATGTAACATTCGTTTTGTCTGTTTATTATTGTTCCTATCAAAATACGTTACATAATACGACATGTACTAAGCATTTCCGTATCGAGATGGAATACTTTTAACGTTTCATGCCATTCCCACAAACAAACTCACATTTCTTTCTTCAAATATGAATCATGTTCTTATCAAGGATTTTTTTCGACTTTGGCGCCATGCATTTTTCTTTTCTTTGGATTTCCCGCCCATTTTGCCATGAGAATAACCCAAATGCAGTGGTATATATGCAAAGGGTTGGGGCATTCCAGGTCTTTGTATATCTCCTTGTGCTTTCGAGGATCGAAATCTGGCACCAGTCTCTATCTCTTTGGACTTTTTATGCCGTTTTTGTTTGTCTACCATTGCTTGTCCTATTCGCTTCTGTCCAATGGAACGAGATAACGAAGATTTCAACTTTGAGTTTTCGACATGATGTGCTCTTTCCACATTGACCAAATTTCTATCCTTCTTTTCCTCTTCTTCTTCCTCTTTGATAATAATTCGTCCAGTCTCCGTGTACCGCACTGCATCTTTGTCTCTTTTTGAGTCTCTCATTTCCATCTTCTTCCTTTTCATCAAGCTCCTTCCATGGCCTTGAGTCATGGCGCTCAAGATATCCAACGGTTCCTAACAAAAATGATCAGTTTACACTAGTGAATAAATGGTGCCAATACTTGCCTCTTCTTCATTTATGCGACGATCTGCTTTTGCATCTTCTGCTGAATGAGTATCATCGTCTTGAAGAGCTTCATCCCAAGTACTCGGCTCTTTGTTTTCTCTGTTCTGACGCTTCTTCCGTTTGTTTCGTTCCCAGGTCTTTCTAACATGATGAAATAATGGCTGGTGCTCTTTAGGAACAATACTTTCTATTTTTGTCACCTCACATCTACGTAACAGTCTCTCCAAGATTACTTTCACTCTTCTTCGCAAGTCTTCCTTAGAATCAAAGGATACATCCATTAGCCTACTCATAATGGCATCGGCAACCACAAGTAGATCATTTTCATCACGTAAGATGGTAACTAACACCTTGACAAGATTTAAAGCTGAACGAACAACCTCATTGCTAGGATGTTGCAATAAGAGAGTTACAGGGCCAGGATAATTTGCTTCTTCATTTGAAGAAGCAGAAGCTGGACCTGTGGAAATGATAAATAACTGCAGTATCATTTGTTTCAAATGGGTATTGTACTGAAGCTCTCCACGATATTCAAAAAGAATTCTTCCAATAGTATCCATTGTAGCTGCTAGCATGGTTGTTGATTTACCTGCCAGTCCTGCAATAACCTTACTAAAAATCTCTTGCAAACCCAATTGTTCTTGTTCTGCTAAATTGTTCAGATTTCCAACGGAATAAGTATTTCTATAACGTGAAATTGCATCCAAAATAGCTTGAAAAGCTGCATTTCTTGCTTTTGCAGACTGGTCTCTGGTGGATAAAATCCATTCTGTAAGAACTTGCGGTAGTGCTTCTTTGAATTGTTCTACAATTAGCTTCTTCAGACAAACAGACATGGACGCAATTCTTAGCGCTCTAGCACCTGCAGTTACAGAATTTTGTACAGTTACGAGTTTCTGAAATAGATACCATATATTGGGACTACCTGTGACTTGTTCTAGAATTGGTGCTGTAACTTCACCATTTTCCAATTTCAACATATCCAATAAGGCACGATAAGATTTCTTTTGTAAGAATCCATCATGACTTTCAGCCAAGTTGGATAACAATGTCTTTTGCAATAATTGCATTTCTGGAGTATCCAATGGAAGTACATGCGATTCCATCAAAGCAGTAGCCAACTGTAACCAAATACTTTGATGATTAGCACCTTTGTTATCTTCATTCGAATCAGTGTTTGTAGCAACTGAATCGATTAGCCGTTTCATAATCTTTCGTAAGTAATCAGCAATGATGCTTTGAGAAGAACAAACTTTTGCACCCAATGTTACGGTTTCTAACACGAGGTTTCGTTTCTCTACAGGGCATTCGAATGAAATACGGAACAATACAGGAAGTATCTCTTTCATTGCATTGGATAATATTGGAGAATAAGTTTGAGCATCTGCAACACTTTGACACAAGTTACGAAATCCACGAACGATTTCCATCTGTGCATCGCTATCCTTTCCTTTGAAAACCTCCATAAGAGGCTCACGAAGTTGTATCAATCCATCGTTTATGTCATCTGGTTCTCTACAAAAGGAAGCAAAGGCATTCCAAACTGATAATTGATACATTCTCCAATTCTTTGCTTCCACTTCTAGTCCCTTTTGTGTAGCTTGATAGACTTTCTCAGCAAATAGTTTATACAAGGGTAGAATATGAACATAAAATAGTTGCAATGAAGATTGACGAGTATATTTACACACCATATCGAATAACCACATGTGATGGATATCATCAACATTTTGACAAAGAGGTATCATCCGCAACAGATATTTTGCACCTCCACACTTTAAACAGCATTGCAATATATGATGCACTTGTTGCAAACTTGTATTGTCCTTTTGTTGATATTCCAAATGGTTTCGGATGGTTACCAAATGATTCAATATCTGAATGATGCTGTCTGCTTCCTTACTCTCCGATGAAGAATGAGAGTTCTTACTGTGCATTAGCAATGTTGTCAACAATTCATTGAGAATCTCGCAAGCATACATAAATATGGAAGAAAATCGCACATTCGTTAACTGACAAAAGATTGAGCAAATGGAAGAGGATGCTAAAACAAAAGGAAACTTTTCTCCCAATATAACAATGAAACGAACAATAACTTGAGAAATGCGATATGGTGCAGCTGTCTCCAACCAAACAGAAACTTCTAAACTATCCAAGAGTTTTTGAATCACAGAACAAACCAAAGATATATTGGGAACTATTTCCAAACAACCCATTCCAAAACAAAGAGACCAAACATAGCCTAATATTACTGAGAGACCCATCTTTTGAGAAGGACAACCTTTTTGCAAAAGATAGTTATATAGTTCATGAATATCACTATCTACAAGACGTCTCTTTCCCATCAACAAGTTCATTTGTGCTTCATTCTCAGCTGTTTTGGAACGTTCATAATCTATACGAAGTACGGAGGAAACAACTGCATAGTTGAGTTGCCACAAAATGGCATCTTCATTTTCAAACAAAAACAACTTCTCTAGCAACTGCAAAATATCTTTTCGAGAAAAGAATGGAAGAATAACTTGCATTAATTGTAATGAGCGATAAACATAAGAATGGTTGGAAGACTTTAGAGTTTGATTGAGAAAAGCAACTGTTGAAGAAGTATGAACTGCAATTGCACCCTTTTCTCCTCCATACAAACTTCTCAATAAAGTGATCATTTTCTTTCTTACCTTTGCTCCACTAACAACACTACAAGTTACCATTCCCTGTATACAACGTTGCACTAGAGGTTGAGACCAATCTGAAACACGAATTCTAAACAGAATATCGGTCAACAATTCACCAGTCTCTATGCCCAATGAATCAAAAGATTGAGACTCCAATAAAGTTTCTATTATTTGCAAATATTCGAGGCCTTTTTTAGCAACAAGTCCTGTGCTGCACTCTTGTAGGGCCAGACGCATCAATACTAACAAGTTTCGAATGCTTTCCGTACTATTGTCTACTACTCCATCTTTTGTTATTGCCTTTTTCAAAGCCATTTCGCAAACTGACAAATATGCAACTGCATGATGAGGTGAGTCTTGTGGAATACTCTCTGAAACTATTTCCAAACTCCTTTTCAAGGAAGCATCGTCTGGTAACCCTAATAAATGCTCAAAGCAGGCAGGAATTCTCCTTGAGTGATTATCAAATAGATGAGAAGAAGTATGTTCCTTTGAGCTTTCTTCAGTTAAAGCTTCGTAGATACTATGAAAATGGGTCAAAGGCGCTCCAGTCATAACATCCATCCAAAACCACTTTTGTTACCGACGAGGAATCATTCGGACCATTGCAGCATTATGATTTCAATAAATAGCTTGATCCATAGACGAGTATAATCTTTGAGATTTATCAACTTGTAAGATAATAATCTCAAGTCATTGAGATAGCTTTTAGAGTAATCCTATTGATGAGGATATTAATTGTTCAAGTCATATAAAATGTGAGAGACTTTCACACATTGGAGTAGGGAATAATCTTCAAAGAGATTGTGGTGGTTTTCCACTGTTGATGCACAATAGTAATAGCAGTGATAGTACTTCAGAAGAAGAAGAATTTGTTCCAAAGAAAAGGAAACATGTAAGTTTTTGGGAAGAATATACAGAGGAAGTTGTGGACAACAAGTTTGGAAACTCTTCGACAAGGAATGAAGACAGGTTTGTTGACCTTCCTCGTCCTGTGAACTTTGTCAAGTCATCAACGGAAGAAAAGATAGACGATAAAGCAGTGTCTGACGAAATACCACAAAGCACTTCAGCTGTAGAGAAGAACAATGAACAAACAGTAACGGAAGTGAGCGTGAGTGAAGACTCTGAAGCTGGTGAAGAAGAAGAAGAGACATTTTGGACTGAACCAGGTTTTTTGAAAAGGCAACAAAGGAATTCTTTCAGCTCTTTACCTAAAAACTTTGGAGTGGTTCGCAAAGTGAAGAGTGAATATTTATTCGCGTCAAACAACAGAAACCGAAACCTCTCTGCCCATGAAAGCTCGGATACTTCACAAGGAACTCATAACCAACTTGGGAGTTGGGAAAAGTATACCAAAGGTTTTGGCTCGAAGATGTTACAAAAAATGGGTTTTACGGGTCGATTGGGTGCATATGAACAAGGACTTTCCAAGCCTTTAGAACCAAAAGTTCGTCCAAAGAACCTTGGTTTGGCAGCCGACGGATTTCAAGAAAAGACTAGTAGTGTAAGCAACAACTCACTTTCTTCAGCTGTCAAGACAAAGCAATCAAAAGTTGTAAGCAATGAAAAAACGGAAAAACTACTCATGTCAGATAAGAAACGGTGGAAGAAGAGAGTTTGTGTTGAGAATCGTGTATTGGAGACAAATAGAGAATCAACTCATACTTTGGATGATGTTATTATAGACATGCGAGGTTCTGAAAAGCGTTCTCTTAATCACATTACTGAAGCATTACCTGCGGTAGAACAATTACATGAGACCAATTCTGAAACATTTCTTCCAGAATTACATTACAATATTCGAATTTTGAAAGACTTGACAAAAAGTGATCTCGAACAGTCTTCCGAACAACTAAAAGTGGAACAGAGACGATTGATATCATTACGCAGTGATTTGAATACTTTGGAGGGACGCTACGAAGATTTGAAAGAGAAGAGAACTATTCTTGAATCTTTTTTAGGATTGATCAAGGAAATGGACTCAAGTATTTCTTTACATGATTTGATTTCCATAGTTCGACAAGCTTTGGAACAATACCGTGAAGAGTGCTTTAAGACTAGTGACATTTTGGATGCCCTAACAGCCTGTGCTCAACGCCACTTGAATGAATATTTAGGTAAGGAACATTATTGGAGACCAACGATACCCGATAGACAATGGATACAAGATGTCTCTGATCTTGGAAATATGCTTGGTGGAAGAGATGAGTCTAAGATGTATTCGCAATTATTATGGAATACTGTAGTCCTAAGAATCAAAAGACATGTAGCTTCTACCAACTTTAATGCTCAACAACCACATGATTTGGTATCTTTTATAGAAAAATGTTGTAGAGTATTTCCAGAAGCTTTGATTGAAAATGTAGCTGCAGATATAGTCTATCCACGACTTCGACAAGAAGTTGAAGGAGATTGGGAACTTTCAGAGAATATTATGCCACATCATTGGATATTCCCTTGGCTCCCTTTGATAGGAAAACGTAGAGTTTCTCATCTTTTTGATTATATGTGGAGAAGAATTGGAAAATGTATTAGGAATTGGCATCCTTCAAAGAGTTTTGCTAGAGAGGTTGTTGAACCTTGGTTACAAATAGCTAAGAAGAATTCATTATCTAAATTATTTCATCATTACGTGATACCTCGTTTAGAAGCAACTCTCAAAGACGAGTTGACAATAGACATACCAGATAAAGAAAGCCTTGAAAGCACTTCGGAAGCATTTTCGGTATTCTATTGGATTATTAGTTGGTACGGAATACTTGAGAATGAAGCTTTGGCTGGAATTCTTCTAAAAAGTTTCTTTCCTGTTTGGTTGGAAACACTTGTGCGATGGCTAAGTTTACAAGATGTAGATTGGGAACGAGTAACTATTTGGTATGACCTTTGGAAACAAAAGTTTCCAGTTGAGATTCAAAGAATGAATAACGTTCGAAGAGCTTTTGATATTGCTTTAGATATAATGAATCGTGCCATGACAGGCGAAGATACTGAAAACATGGATATTCATCGACTGTTATTAGCAACACAAGTTTTTAAGGAAGAAGAAAGTTTAGTATCTTCGACATCGAGAAGAAGAAAAGTTTACGATATGCCAATCTCAAGTTTTAAGGACTTGGTTGGTTTCTTTGCAGAAAGAAATGGAATAACTCTATTGCCTTGTAACAATTCTAATCGTTTAGAGGAGCCAATGTATTTATTTGGGGATATTCCTATTCGATTGGATCATCAACAGCAAGTGGCCCACTAGAAAGAAAACAAAAAGAAGCAATAGAAACCTGATTGCCCTGGAAGACTTGTTACAAATGACAAATCAAAGTGGTTGAACAGAAGATCTTGGCATCTTATCGAGTTGTTGAACAAGTTCCACAAGTATTTTTGGTTGAGTACCGGAATCAATTCTTTGCATTGCAGCTGCCAAACCAACGTCTGCTAATAATTCCAAGCTGAGACTTGACGATTGAATCTGTTTTTGATATATAAGCATAGCCAATAAACCAGCTGTAAAAGTATCTCCTGCTCCAACTCCATTAATAGTTTTCATAGTTTGAAAGTTGGGTCTAAATACTTGTGTTCCTTTTGGCAAATAAGGAAAACAAGGAATATTCTTTTTCAATATTTGAGTATTTGAATGTGTAGAAAGAAAAGCTCCACGAGGCCCTAAAGTAATGGCTATCAAAGCAACTCCCAAGTCATGAAAATAATCAGCTATATCTTTCACTTGTTGAAAGTTGACTCGGTCTTCTAAAGGTTGGTTATTAGAATTTCTTTCCAAGTGTTGTGGATGCTTTCCTGATAGTGCAATGGCTTCTTCTATATTGACATGAAATATTCCTACCGACTCAAGTGCAGAATGTACGATTCTCTCATCGTTGGTATTGGCTCCATTCATATCCAAAGCAATCGTAATTCCCAACGAACGAATAGATTGAAAATGTTGTGCCAATACTTTGCCTTGTACTTGAGTTACCATATGAGGATATCCATAATGATAAACCCAATAAGGAGGAAAATCAATCTCGTTATTCTGTAGAGCTTGTCTTAGTTTATCATCCAACAAATCATCCACTTGAATTGTTGTATTTGTACCCAAGTGACTAAATGCGCCTCTTCCTCCGTTGTGATAAACTGGTAAGACTGATAGACAAGTGCTTTTCGAGTCATCCATCCTTATGTCACAAGTATCGATTCCTAAAGTTTCTAGTTCCTTTATAAACCAACGACCGTTCTCATCATTACCAACCTAGAAGAGTTTCCACTGTATAATAAATAATTGATCTTATAAAATCAATAAACAGCTTACTTTGGTAAGAACTTTTACCGGAATGCCTAATAACACGAAACCCTTAGCGGTATTGTAAACTGAACCTCCAGGAACATGAGTGTACTTTTCAAAGAATACGACTGATTCGGGAGTTTTTGGAATATCCGAGTTGATCAATAAAAGGTCTACAGAGTGCATACCTGCACATAAGACTGGTGGAAATGTTTGCCATTGCGTCTTTTCCATGTTAGTCCAGTTGACAAAATGTATAGAGAAATAACTTTTCTGGTTGGGATGTAAAGTTTGATTCTTGGTGAGATAGCATATGGAAGTAGCTAGTTCTATTCGTGACTTGGCAAATACTCGAGTTTTGGTAGTTCCTATAGGAAACGTTTCCAAAGCGTTGATAGAACAAAGTATTCGAGAACTTAAAAACTATGCAGTCGTGCGATTGAGTTTTTCACAACGATGGAGGAGTCACTCAGAAGCTTTACCTCCCACAAGAAACAACTCTCAAGAGAAAGCAAGTGGAGAAGAGACAGCAGTTTACCGACTTGAGTTTCAACTTTGTTCACAAGAAAACGATGGTATAATACAATTGCCTAGTTCGGAGTGGGAAACCTTTCAACTTTCTAGACGTAGTTGGGGTGTCATAGGAATAGCACAAGTTTCGGAATGGAACTCGAATAATCAGGCACAAAGCGCCAAAATTCAACAAGAACTTGCAGAAGTTTGCAAGCAACTGAGAAAACAGCAACCAGTAGTCATGAGATGCCTGGTTATCCAAGATGAGAGGACGACTAACCGAACTGAGCGCGACCTCAAATATTCGGAAAGAGTTTGGAATCAAGTGGAAGAAGAGTTCACTTCACTGGATATTGCTTCAGTAGAAGCCGAAAGTGTAAAGGATGACTTGGAAAGTTCGACTTCCTATCCAAAGGAAATGTCGAGAAATGATACGTCGATATATTCTGCAACTGGAAATGGAGGCGATAGTTCAAGTGAAGAAGATAACTCAAGCAACAAAGCGAGCTTTAAAACTTCACATAATCGCAGTTCTTCCGTTTCAGAGCACACTTTGGCAAATGTATCAACATCATCCGTTTCGACTATGACAAGTGGTGGTGGTGGAGAGAGTTCTTCGACAATACCTTTAAAGTATCTCAATAGAAGGGAACTGGTTGACTCCAATTTAAAGAATTGGTTATCTCCATGGTTGATATCTTTTGCAACAGATATTCACCAAGCTATGGACTTTTGGCTTCGTAGAATGATGACTAGTGCGGACTTGATTGTATCACCAATGGATGCAGATAAGGCAGCAGAGAAATTCTCCAAATTGGTGCGTCGAAGAGCATCTCGTTTGGATAAGTATTTTGGTGATTTCCATCTGATGAATGGCAATTATCATAAATCCTTTATGAAGTATTCAGCTTGTGCAGCAGCTGCTAGAGCCAATAGTGACTGGTTATGGTTAGCTGGAGCTATTGAAGGAACATGTGCTTGTGCTATTCTCTTAGGACGTGATTTTACTACACTTTCAGGAATAGCAAACGTTGTGGAAGTTCAACCGGAGAATAGGGATCTGATATCACAAGTCATTCAGCGTTATGATGAAGTTTGTAAATTATACCGAAAGAAGAGAGCCTTTTTCATGGAAATGTTTGCATGTTTGAGATTGGCAAACTTTTTATCAGAAACTGGTAGACATTCAGAACATTTATTATGGTTACAGAATTCAAGTGAAGTGTTAGAGAAGATGCCTAATCGATATCCGAACGGTGTTGTAGAAGATAAGAGAATTAGGTTGCTTGGATTAATAGGCTATGCTTATCTACAGGCAGGTTGTTGGAGGAAGGCAAGCTTTTATTTTTGGAGAGAAGCAGTTGGATTGAGGCGTCAAGGAGATAGTCTTGCAGCTATAGCAATTATTCAACATGTAATTCGATTGTTTGGTATGAAGGGATCCCCTATGTTGGATGACCAAGAGATAGCTGGTTGGAATAGTTATTCTCTAGCTACTAAGGAAAGCACACTATCCAGTGATGATGATGATCATCAAACTATCCAAAAGGATGGCATTTGTAAGGACTTGATGATATGGCCATGTCTTATACGTTTGGCTTTGTTAGAAACTGCTTCTTCATCGAGGGCCTCTGGTCATTCTTCAGTTTGTTTATGGTCATGTTTGAAGGCGTTGGAAATTTCAAAGTACATTTCGCCTTGGGATGAAATGTCCAAAGTTTCCACAGAAGATGCCAAAATTATTGCCTGGATGCTAAGGTACTCCATTATCAGTTCGTTATTAAGAAACCTTGTCGACATTTCACTCATTTTTCGAGTATACCAAAGACAAGGGCTGACAAAGAACACCAGATGCCAAACCATTTTACAAAGGTATGAATCACAAAATCCTTCAACAAATCTCCGTGCATCACCTTCTCCATCACCTCGAAAGATGTTATCTTCCAACCCTTTTATTTATTCACCTTTTATGAACAATCCAGAAAACAATTCTTATTCAGAAGCAGATGTATCCGATACTTCTCCTTATGTAATATATATTGAAAAGGGAGAAGAATACAAGGTAAGATGCACTCATTGAAATTCATATATAACCAAATGACCGTAATTAGTTTGTCCTAGAGTTGTATAATGAGCTGAAGAGTGTTATTCCACTGGAAATTTTGGATATATTGACTTGTATTGTGGACGAGGAAAGTCGTGCGTTAAGTGATGAAAGAAATTCGGATACTTTTTCGATACATAGTTTGCCCTTTCTATTATCTCAAGGAGAACAACGTATTCCTATTAGTTTGAAAGCAGAAAAAGCAGGCCATTTTTGTATTGTAGGTTTCTTAGGAAGACTATGGAATAGAATTTGTATTGACTTGTTGTTGGATGAAAGTCAATTTGTGTTTATGGAGATATTTTCACCCTTTCCAACCATTGAAACGAATATGTTCTTATCCAGTGTCCATTTTGATAAATGGAATCAAGATACTACTAGTAGTTGGAGACCTTTGCAAAATAATGGCGTCTTTTGGGATGGTGAAAGGGTGAACTTAGATATTGGACTGAAAATAAGTCAGTTACATACTGTTCAGTCAGTAGAATGGAAGTTGGAATTGCAACAAATAGGAACAAATGGGTCGTTAGAATACGAAGAAAAGGAAATGAATCATTGTTTACTACAAATAGCCTCCGAGTTGACCAATTTTGAGAATGATTCATTTGAGCGAACAGTCCGTCAAAGTTGTCGTTGTTTGCTCTCTTCAGTTTCTATATCTCCTCAGAATTTCATAGATAATCAGTCATTCCCTTGCACGTTAGAATTACATTGTCAATCTATCCATCAAAGAGAAACTCAGAAGATGCAGTGTTTTACTTACTCTTGGATGATGAAACCTTCATTAGTGCTATCTTTTATTGGCTTAACAAAAGTAGAGGATGCTACGTTGTTAGAAACTGAACATTTATGTTATCAAGTGGTGTTGGAACTTGAAAATTGGATAGGAGCTCCGATCAACTTGGATATTGCGAGTCCAACCGAACGTCATGTGACAGGCGTGCATTTGGAACCAGATGAATGTCAAAGAATATGTTTTGTTCTTTCCGCAAAGCTATTATCGATGTTGAAACAAGTTGCGAAAGAAAGCAATGGAAACGATTCTTTTTCCAACAAAGCAATTGGAATATTCACTTCGCAATTGGAATGTCATTGGGAATGTCCTTTGACCCAAAAGTCTGGAAAGACACCGCTAAGGATCTCTTCTCGTTTATCCGCTTGTCTAGATGCTGACTTGATTTTATCTCGAGCTAAGATTGAGTTTTTTTCTACCCAGGTTGAACAGAATAGTAATTTCTTTAAAGTACCTTGTTATGTACCTGTTGAAATAGAAATTCATGTGACCAATTGTTGGTGGCAACCTTTTCCTGAAGATTTGTGTCTTTCATTGAAAATGGAACAAGCTGTTTGTGATACGTGGACGAATGTAATGTTTCATGGAGTATATGGAGCTGGACAATGGGAAGATGTGGAATGTGGAAATATTTCACCTGGAGAAAAAGTGGTACATTCCCTACAAGTCGAGTTTGTATCTTGTGGAAGTTATTATTTGGTTGCTTATCTTGCATCATCCTCAAATCCATGGAAAACTTTAAGAACAAAAACATTGTTTCTAGTGCAACATGTAGAGTAGAAATGAAATTATTTATTGCCAATAACAGATTATGGCGATGGTTGAAATTTATGAAGTTTTTCTGTTTAACATTTCTTGTAAAAGATCCATAACATATCTTAATCGTTTTAGTAGCTCAGGAAGACTGGGAAGATGACCTTGTTGATAACTATTCCTTCGTCCATCTTTTCCTCGATAAGTAACGACATGGACTTCTGGAGATAAGATGACCTCAGTTCCATCATTAAAATCCACCTGAATATTTCGATTGCTTAGACGAAATATAATAGCATATGGAGAACGAAACCAAGTCTTAATATAGACAGGACGTGTTGCATCTTTGGCTCCACAAGTTTCGTTCGAAGTATCTATGTTTTGAAACGAACTCTCAGGAGATATTAAAGGATCCTCTTGACCTTTGGGAGTATGGTCGAGCATATAGTTTCGAAAGTGAATGAGAAGTTTCACTTTTTTCTGGAGTTCTGAAGGATAGTCTTCCATTGTCATTTTTATCCACTTATTTTCATTTCTTTCTTCGTGAGATTCGGTACGTTTCATATAATAAATCCAATTTTGTTGGCCTTTCTCCAAAATAATTTGAGTTCCATCGTTAAAGCATACACCAGTCGAACCTAAACAAGTTTGATAGCCCAATCCATATTTCTTTGAATAATCAAGCCATTTACATATCCAAGCTCCTCCAGTAAGTGCATTTACAGGTGATTGAAAGGATGGCGATCCACTTGTTGTTCCATCGTTGGTGTTTAGACTCGAAGTAAATGCATATGGACTTTGTTCTGCGTTTTTCAATAATGCAAAACTCGATGTCAGCTGATCACGCACTTTGTTTAAAACCATTCGTTCTTCGTCTTCTGACTGGGTATCTAAACCTTTGTCAAATATTCCTTTCGTAGATTTGCTATGAGCCTCTTGGGACTCTAAAAGCTTTTCTTCTTTCTTGCTTTGATTATCGTTGAGCTGAAGATGCTTCTCCAAAGCTTGATGCAACTTTTCGGCATGGTCGTTGTTCTTTGCTGCATTGGACTTTATATGCTGTTGTAGCTTCTGTAAAGGAGTTCTTTGATCTTGAGAGATCGATTGAATGACGTCATTCCATAAACCTGAAGATCCTACAACAGTTTGTTGTCGATTCTCTCGTCCTTTCTTATAACTTGAAGATTCTTTGTTTCGTTCGATGAGTTCTGACTCTTCAAAGACAGGCGTCGATTTGAGTGCATGAATGCTCAAAGCACGAGGAATCTTAGCATCAAAGAAAGGATGAGAACGAATTTCGTCAAGACTCAATCTCTTTGCAGGATCAGAATTTAGGATAGAGCCGATTAATTCGATCGCACTAGTAGATAAATCCAAGCTTTCAGGAATGCTATAGATATTTTCTTTGATTCTTTTGTATGTACTTTTTACATCAGATGTTTCAAATGGAGGTTTTCCAACCAACATTGTATAAAAGACAACTCCTGTGCTCCAGATATCTACTTCAAAGGAGTGTCCTTGCTTACCAGATAATATTTCAGGTGCTATATAGTTTGGTGTTCCACAAATGGTTCGTTTACGTTCCTTGTCACTGCTTAGTTGAGCAGCAAGACCAAAGTCTCCTATCTTTACTTCCATATTTTCATCTAAGAAAAAATTTCCCAATTTCAAATCCCGATGAATCACTAAACACTCCCGATGCATATAACGAATAGCATCCAAAATTTGAATCATAAAGTATCTCGTTTCATATTCTGTTAAGCGTCCTCTTTGTCTGACCATATCCATAATGGAACCATTAGGACAAAGTTCTAATACGATATATACATTTTCTTGATCTTCAAAGCAACTTTCAAACTTTACAATGTGCCGATGTCTCAATTCTCGATGAATTCGAATTTCTGAAATCAACTTTTGCTTGGCACTTTCTTTTCGAATGGCATTTTTCGGAATTATCTTGCCTGCATATTTTTGATGGGTATGAATATCCGTTAATTGATAGACTTTGGCAAAGCCTCCCTTTCCGAGCAGCCTTCCCTTTTCAAATTTTCTCAACACTTCACCTATTGTCCCATTACTGGTTTTTCTTTCTTCTATATATTGCTTGGAAGTCGTATTACTTTGCGCGGAAGAAACCTGTTCTCTATGAAAGAGTTGGGCATACTTATAGTTGACAGCATTCAAAACACTTTTTGTCGAAATATTTTCTAGAGCTACTTGTACTCCTGGTACGACTAGTTTTTCATTTTCTTTGGTTCCAGATGGAGTAGTTGCAATTTCTTGCTTTTGCTGCTCTTGGGGGGATATCATGGAAACAAGACAAATAAAGTTTGCTTATGGTTATCTAAAAAGGTCATCCGCAAAATAGTTGCTACACACTTTTCCGTATAATGAGGAGAGAGAGGGTATACAAGAATAGCTTAGAAAAAAATGAAACGTTATGACTCCCCCACACCAAAGAAAAATTTAAAGTTTTGGCGCCCATCGCGTCCCGTTCTCAAATGAAAGGGAAGAACCCCTTCTCTCTTCTCATTTCCTATTTGATTTTGGTGAATGGAGAGCAAGTGTTGGAGCTGTGAAGACGGACCTTTATTTGTTACCTACATATCCATATTTAAACAGGATGTGAAATAATGTGCACTTCTTCTTTCAGAAGCGAAACAACTTTGTCCATTAAGAATGGGCAGAGTGCTCAATAGATATCGCTTTCAAATGAGAGACTTGAAGTGCATTTTGTCCCCCAATCGAAAAAATCCCAATTTGCTATCGAAATGGGGCCCAATTTCTGACCTCTTCATGAGAAGCGCCGCATAAAACTATTCTACGCACTTTCCCGTGGTTGAGGGGGCTGCGTAAACGGATGCTGGCTGACCTGTGTGCACACCTAACCAGGACACGCGTTGCAATAAGAGAGCTATTTCAAAGCTTATAATAAGGGAACTCTTGTCGATTGAACCATACTTTTATTTAAGACAGTGTCAACCAGTTTGCAACTACTCCTTGTACAGTCTGTACATAGCAGGTGGGTTACGAAGTGCAAGGTTTCAGCAAAAGAGTTGGAGAAAAAGCTTGTAACTCTTAGTGATCTCTTTTCTGTACATTGCATATTTTACTCCTGAATATATTTTGGGTACCAGCCCAAAGGCTACTTTGACGGGAAACGATGAGTGTGGACTCTGGAAAGGATGACCCTGAGAAGACATTGCTAGGTATTAAACTCTTACATTTGGATAATGATATTGGAGATTTGGATCAAGAACTGAAAGGTAGTCTGGTACAGGACTCCACCTGTCAATTACCAGCTACCAATTCCCCTTTTATAGCGGATGAGGAAAGAAGAAGGTTGGAAACCTTGAGATCGTCTTCTGCGCCACCATCCCTATTCTTTTCAACTTTTGACTTGTTTGGGAACAATAATAAGGTGGGAGGAGAAGATGACGTTTCTTTGGAAACAGTCTATGAAGGCGTTCGTCCCGATGACCCAAGACTTGATCCAGCATATTTCGAATATTACTACACGCAGAAGAGAAACGACCCAAGGTTCCCTAAACCCCTTTTATCCTATACTGACTTTCGTATCGCTTCGGAAAGGAAAGGAAAAAACTATAGCAAGGAGTTTTTGAACGATTTGAAGGAGGCCAGTTCGAGTGAAAAGAGTAGCCTTGTAGAAAATGTAACCGAAGACAATCCGAGTATGAACAACAGTGGTCATGCTATTAAGCAACCTCAGCCTGTGATTGCTAGGCGAGTTCCTGTTGCAGGAGCAGTTCGTCCATCAACTCCTGGCACTATAGGAGACCGAGTGTCTTCCAAACTTAATTTCAACGTAGAATTGTCCAACTTGCCTTTGAACACTTCTGCTTCTTCAGATGTTTCTTTGGTTAGTCCATCAGCAAGTAGTTCCTGGCCAAAGAGTGTTATGGATAGGATTCAAGAGGATTTTCCACGTACTCCATCTCCAGCATTATCCAATAATGCACTGCGCAAACAAACTGTTTCTTCTCCAAGAAAACCAGTCGAAAGAGTGCGGTCTTTTGGGGATATTGCTTGTAGTGACTCGTTAGCTCCCGGGAGTCCTTCACCACCCCCAACGGAACAACGAACAAAACAACTTGACAGGAGTTCATCATTGGATATTCAGTTTCATGATACCGATACTCTCAAGGTTGCTGCATCTACTATCGAGTCAACTCTGCAGACGGTTGGAGATCAAAAGTTGATGCAAGGATCCACAAGTGAGGGAATAACCAATGGGAGTCGAGTTTCACGCAGAGTTGCCAGAGATAGCTTGCAAAATGAGCACCCTTGGCAAGTCTCTGCTGCAGCAAAAGACGCATTGATGGATTCTCAAACTAGAAATGTTCCTTGGAAGATGCACTCCAAAGGAATGGAATATTCTTCTGGAGAAACGAGTGGATTTTCGCATGGTGGACCTTTTCCAAAATCCAATATAGATAGCTCGCAAGTACACTCAAGAATGGAGACTCTTGATCAAACGGGCTTTTCTCCTTTTATCGGAGCACAGGATAATCATTTTGTTAATGACATGAATAATGCAGTTCCTACGTCATCCTATTTAGGTCAACCTTCACAACAATTGTATGCAGCACAATTTGCACAATTTGCAGCATATAATGCCGCTGCTGCCGTTGCTGCGAATACCGGAAATCCTCCTTCGCGAAATGCTTTTTATGCCTCTCCTACAATGACTGGTGTTTCATTTCCAGGAGCGACGCCTTTGTATCTCAATCCTGGAATAGGCATTCCATCCAATAATAGACCAACCAGGGAAGCTTGGGAGAGTCATCCAATGAACAATGTCTCATTTCCCAAGTTTTTCGGTAGTTCTTATAGTCCTCAAGGCCACAGTATGGAGAAAGGAGCAGATATAAAAGCACATTACAATAGAGTGGCAGCAGATAACTCCATAGGAGCATCCTCATTTTATTCTTCACCTTCAAAACGAGGAGGAAAGACTCGGAAAGGAATGAAATCCAAAATAGAACAAGAATATTTACCGAAGGAAAGGTCGAATAGTGTCGAAACGAAAAGATCTCCACTTTTAGAAGAGTTTCGTCAGACTTGTTTGGTTGGACGTCCTAGTTCGAATGCTCAGTCAGTTTCACAGTTGTATCCTTCAGCTTTCATTTCTTCTGCACCTGTCCGTAATTGGGAGTTGTTAGATATTCGAGGGCACATTGCAGAATTTGCTTCAGATCAACACGGTTCAAGGTTTATTCAACAAAAACTGGAAGGGGCGAACTTGGAGGAAATTAGGTCGTTGGTTGCAGAACTTGGTCCTGATATAGATCGATTAGTGATAGATGTTTTTGGAAACTACGTAGTTCAGAAGTTGTTGGAACATGGTGATGAGAATATTCGTCAATTGTTAACCAAGAAATTGGAAGGTCACATGCTATCCCTAAGTTTACATATGTATGGTTGTCGTGTAGTTCAAAAGGCCTTGGAAGTTTTGAAAGGAAATGAACGAACACAGTTGGTCCAAGAATTGGATGGTCACGTCCTTCAGTGTATTCGTGATCAGAATGGTAACCATGTTATTCAGAAATGTATCGAATTGGTTGAACCAGAGAACATTGTTTTCATCGTCGATTCGGTGAAAGGTCAAGCAGTTGCCTTGGCGGAACATGCTTATGGATGTCGAGTTGTACAAAGGGTTTTGGAACACTGCCCGAAGGAACACAAAGCAGAAATCTTGGCAGAAATAATGGGTTGTGCTAGGGATTTGATCCGTGACCAGTATGGTAACTATGTCATTCAACATATTGTAGAGAAAGGTGATGCAGATAACAAGGCTGTCATTATGAAAGTTGTGTTGAATGAAGTAGTTGCTTTTGCACAACATAAATTTGCTAGTAATGTTGTGGAACGTTGTCTTCAGTATGGAAGTCCAGTACAGCGAATGGACTTTATTGAAGTATTGGTAAGAGGCAAGGATTCTGCGGAGGACTGTCCATTATCGAATTTGGTAAAGGACCAATTTGGGAACTATGTAGTTCAACGAATATTAGACGTAGCCAATGAGGATCATTTAAAGCGAGTAGTTAGTATATTGAAAGAACAAATCCCTTATTTGAAGAAATATTCTTATGGCAAACATATCATAGCCAAATTGGAAAATTTGCGATCTTAGAAATACCTAACACTTTATCTTGTGATGTTGGTTTGTTTGTGATTAAAACTATGCAACTTGTTTTTAAGCATATTTCACTGTGAATGGTTGTTTTGTCAGATCGGGTTCCATGAACAGTCGATTTTTTCCTCTTCTCCATACAAAAGCCAGTCCACGTATTCGAAGAGTAGATAGACTGGGCACCAAACCAAACTTTGCTGCTTTGTACCACATCAATAATTGAAATGTCAAATAATAGAATAAATAACTCTTCCAAGTTGCTGTAAATGGACTATCAGTCATGGAAGGTTGCCATAAATGAATATAATAATGTTGACACAATATCAACAATATTAAAAGTTCCAAAAGTATTTGCCATGATAAGGACATTGCAAATAGAAAGACACGCAGAGCTATAATTCCTGAGTAAAAAGTGAACAAGGACAATTGCAATAAGAGAAACAAGACTTCATTATTTTCAGCCAATGCTTGAAAGCCATCGGTCCAAAAGATGGTCGAAGCAAACAGAATAATCAACCAGAAAACAGTGAAGGTCACATCTGATAGAAAGAGTAACTTTGAAACGCTCAAACGTTTTCCAACTCTTCTTATAATTAATATCAATAGAAGAATAATTATAGTGACACAACCGTAAATAAAACACGACGACAAAAGAGGAGCCCATCTATATGTCTCTGTCAACTCTCGTGACCATTTTTGTCGATATAGTTTGGCTCTTTCGTTATAGTTGAGAACAACAGGAAGCAACTTTGTTTTCGCTTTCACATACATATTACGTGACAAAGGATCCCACTTGGTGCTCAATTCATCCAAAACTTCTGAAAGTGATGGTGAATAGTAGCGATGTTCTAAATACTCCTTGTCGTCTGTCAACTCTTGAAGTTGCTTTTCCAGTTTTTCAATCTCTTTCTTATTTTCTTCAATTCTCTCCACTAGAGTGTCTACAACTTGCTGCTTCTGATTTGTAGATTGTTGTAATTGCTCTACTTGTTTCTCTTTTTCCTGCATCTTTTTCAGCTCCCAATCCCTAGCTTGCTTCAACTTTTTGTATTCAGCTTCCATCCTCTTCTCTTCCTCTTTCAACAGTTGAATTTCTCTTCTGTATTCTATTGCTTCTCTATCTACATCTTTCAACTGTTGTAAAAGTGACTGCTCTCTTAACTGAAGAGTTTCTGGGTCGTCTTCAGCCCAACTGAAGTATAAAAAACCAAAAAACAGAAACACAACTAGAAAACTATTATTGCCCCAAAAAAGGCGCACATTCATTTTTTCTTTTTAAAAATAAATTGGGTCAATTGACGTGTCTAGTTGACTTGATGTCTTCATGGTGAACTCATTTCTATCTGTAAGTATCAAGCCAAAATGATATAGACAATAACCAAAAGAAATACATTGGTCATATAGAACGAAGGTGGTTGGATTATTGCTGGAGTTGCATGCCTTTTTGTATTTTTTATTGTGTTGTTTTCGAAAAGATGTCGAGAAGGTCCACCCAGAGATGTGCATATCTCAAATTCCAACAACATATCGATACCTAAACGTAGCTATCAAAAGTTTCTAGTTGATTTGGATAAGATGGCACCTGAAGTTATTTACAAACAAGAAGAGAAGTGTATTCATATGGAGAGAATAGCTGGAAGCGAAACTATGTCCAAAGAGAGGCAAGAGTCGATTGACTTGACTTTCAATACTTTCCATTCCTCTCATTCATATCATATTGTTACATTTGATTCAAAAATAGATACTCTTCCATATCATTCCTATCCATCCAATGATACGGCGCTAATGAATATTATCAATAAGCAACCTGATTGTTCCATTTGTTTGGAAACATTTTGTATTGGTGAAAGACTAAGAGTTCTTCCTTGTATGCATTGTTTTCATAGTTGTTGTAGTATTCTATGGTTGATGAGATGCAGTCTGTGTCCTCTTTGCAAGTCGGATGTATGGAAATCTGTCAATACCACAAGTTTGTGACAAGTACATTTATATTTTAAATAAATACGGTTTTCTCAATCTACTTATTAAACAGAGTTGCAAGTTATGGCTTTCGCTGTCATATTCATCGAGAAAATCAAATGCTTCTCCATTTTACATCATTTCTCTGTGAACTAGTGAGTGAGTCCGATCATGTCAGTGCATAGTCCTGTAACTGATATTGGAAAAGTTGATGAGGACTTACTACAATCCAGCTCACCAAACGACCAATATAGCACAGAATCTACCAGAATATTATTTTTTGTCAAGTCTGTTCAGTTCAACTTGGGTAAAGTCACTTTGGAACATTGTAAAATACCTGGCAATAGTGAAGCAAGTAGTTCTCAATGGTGGACAGGATTTTTGTGTTGTATTCGTGCTATTGATTGTTCTTTTCTACTATTTAGTCCCGATGTTTACTTATCTAACCAAGTTGCTCATTACAAGTTGGAAGACTGGTTAGACTTGGAACACACTTTAGTGGTTCGTATACAAAGTTTATTGGCTTGCATAGTCGAAGGAAATAGTTTGGAGTTTATTCTACAAGATGGCACTCGCGGTCCCATTTTTCGTTTTCGTCAAGTGAAATCGCAGAATTCTCTTTTGTGTGTATTGCAAGATGAGTTTCTGTTCTATCCTTGTGACTTTTCTGAGAGTTCTCCAGTTGGTTTGTTCATTCGTAAAGAACAGGAATGGTTGGAATGTCTACCTAACGAAGCTTCGATTGTTTCTAGTATAGCAGAGCAACAAGGTTATAATACTACGAATATTTCTAATGACAGAGAAAATGCGGAGTTTTCTGAGAGTCGAGCAAAGACTCGTTTTCTATTTCCTATGGAAATTGCAGAACGTTTAGCTAATATAGCACGAATCACTAGAGAAGCAAGGAATGAATTGTTTGAGAAGCTTGGTCGCTCACCCAAGTCTAGAAATGATGAGTTGTCAGAGTTGAGCTTGGAAAAGTTACAAAAGTGTGCTTGGCCTTTGGATATAATGAACGAGTCTTTATTGGAAGAAGAAGAGGTAAGGAAATTTGTAAAGTGATTAACGATTTCTGAAGATATTGATATAGCAAGTATCTTATGCTGTTCGAACGTTGGATAAAGAAGAAGACTTGCCTGAATTTTTCAAAGATGAAATGAAAAGCTTTATTCCACTTCGTTTGGATACTCTATATTCTTATCAAGATGAAGAAGGAAGAATATTTTATTCAACTCTATTGGAATATATTGTCTTTCGATCTACTTGTCATGATTGCCATGTAAGAAGACAAATTTGGGTAAGTTTTATATACACAGCATAAGATATCATTTGGTATATTGAACTATTGATCATTTCTCTATATAGCCCTATTTATTGCAAATATTTCCATGGCATAGCAATAGTCAACAACGACAAGCCATACTTTTAGAAAAGACGAGACAATATCGATTGTTAAAGAGTCAATGGCAAAATATCATTCCAGAACAGGTATATAATACTCTGCCTACAGTTTATAATTATTTATTTATTTATTCGAATTATCATGTTGGATAGGAATTGCAATTCCGAGCATTCCGTGAAAGGAGAGATTTGATTGAAAAGGATGTGATTCGTACGGATCGAAATATTTCCATTTATGAAGATAATAATAGTATTGCTACTCATAAGATGAAGGAAATATTATTGACTTATTCATTTTATAACTTTGATATTGGATATTGTCAGGTATTGATTGATTTTGAAGTAATCACAAAGTTCATATGGATGGGTTTTAGGGAATGAGCGATATATTATCTCCTATTCTATTTGTTTTTTATTCTTCTGAGGAAGAAAAAGATAAGCAAATGGAAGAAGAACAAGAAGTATATATATTCTGGTGCTTTAGTGGTCTTATGCAACGAATCCAATCCCATTTCTGTATTGACCAAAGTGGGATGTCCAATCAATTAGCAAGGCTAAAACATATTGTGCAAGTTTTTGATTCGAATTTAGCCAAATGGTTAGAGTCTAAAAGTCCAGAATATATCTTTTGCTTTCGCTGGTTACTGGTGTTGTTTAAAAGAGAATTCGTATTGGAAGATGTGTTGAAATTGTGGGATGTAAGGAATCGTTCCAATGAAAGTTCTTTTCTAAAGTTTGAAAATAGGTTTTCTTTTGTGAAACATTCGCAAAGAGAGACCTAAACTTGTTTGTAGCAGCAGGTTTACTTGTCTTACATCGAGAAAGAATCATAAGAGAACAAATGGATTTTGATGACTTGATTCGATATATTCATGATATGTCGTTGAGAATTGATGTTCACTTAGCAATACGAAAAGGTATCGAATTACAACAAAGATATTATACTCACCAAAAGGAAACTCTACAAGTTGATAACTAACAACAGTTGTATGGCAAGAATACGATTCCTTTTAGTGACAGCTCTTTCTCTCTCTCTCTGTATATATATATATATATATATTATATATGAACTGCAAGGTCTTTTATGATACTTCAAGAGTAGGAATATCAATTCCTACCAATCCTTTCAATTCTTCACTCAATAACGTTCGAAGCTGTATTCCTGTTCTCGTTGCCTTCCATTCTCGTTGAGCAAAGTTCCAAGAAAACCTCCAGGGACCACTAAACGGCGACGAGAGCCATAACTGACGATTCGGCCTTTGCGTGTTTAATACATAAGTACGGTTCTCGTCCAACTTGAAAGTTAATACGCCTTGTGATAGTTCAACATCAAACTGGGCCACTTTCTCATACCCTTGTTCTGCTAAACAATCATACAGGTCTTCTAAAGTCTTTTCTGCTTGAACAATATAGTCTTGTTCGGACCAGTTCTCCGCTGTGGCATATTGTGAAGATGACAAGGTTTCTGTCGTATACTTTTGTTTTTTGAGTTGAACTATACTTGAAAGAAGAAAACTATTCAGATATTGTTCGGTAACTGAATAATAAAAGAATCGTTTAGTAAGCATTGCTGTTGGAGTTTTCCTAAAATGAGATCAACGACTTGAATAAGCTATCAATCTCAAATGTTTTTGTACTTTTGACAAGTCCTTATCCAATAGTTTCTCATATTCAACAGCTAACAAGTCTACACAGTTTCTTGCAGTATGAAAAGCCCAAGGAATATCATGTTGTACGAGTGAAACTTGTTGCTTTTGAGATAATAGAAAAGGCCCACTACATCCTGCCAAAAAACAAAAAGGAAGTCCAGTATGGAAACCTTCAAACCACTTGAGTATCACTTCTCCTTGGACAGTTGGAGGAATTTCTAACAAGACATGCCAAAAGTCGTGCACTTCACGATAACGCTAAGTACAAAACGTCCATCAACACTGCAAATAGATACGATTAGGATACTTACTTGCATAATGTATGCCAATTCTTCATCCTCAATAAAGCGCACTAGTGGACGTTCTAAAGGAGAAAACTGATGGTGTGAAAGAAACTCTTCATAGCGATAGCCAAAAGTATGTGGTTCCAATAGCTTTAGTTTATCTCTACAAATACTATTTGTCGTTTCATCTATTCTTGGGCGTTGTTTTAATATTTCTTTGCCTTTAGGAGAACTTAAGAGTCGATCTCGAAGTCTTCTCAAAGCTTCTACTCCCGTCAACTCTCCTACTGTGGCTACCAAGTCTGCTCTGGTAGGGTTTCTCAGTGCCATAATGGAAGCTCCAACTGTAAGAATGGAACGCCCTAAGAAACCAAGTCTTTGGAACGTCATAAGTTGACTGTACTTTATTGTTTATCGATAAACCATATCATCTCGTCCACCTTCACCTCCAGGTCCATAAGGATATAAAGATGATAAGATCTTTCCATTTCTTTCTTTACTCAAGTGAACTCCCAAAGGTTCCTTCATCAAAGGTTGAAGTTGTCGAAGAAAACTTTGATAAAGATTCTCCTTTTGATATTCTACCATTGCTAGTTGTGTTTGGAATACTTCTATCAACATAAATACTCCCGGAACATCCTATGTGCATGATCATTCAGTCTATAAAGCAACTCCATGAAGAAATATGTTACTTACTGGATCTTCATGACAAGAAATGGATAACAACCGCTTAGGACAATCATTAGAACGACTCTCTTGTACAAACTTTTGAATAATTTGTCTCTATTTCTACTTTGAAACACGAGATATGCAAGTTAAGGAAGCCACTCACAGCTGAACGCAGAGATTCCGAGTTACAAACTATCCGAGAGCATAATATCCATCTATCTTCTTCTTGTTCTTCAAAGTCTAAAGAGGTTAAGTATCCCTCATGCAAAGGCTAGACAACGCATTGAATAACATCAACATGTGCCAAGAGACCTACCTCCACTTCTTTTCCTCTAGTTGATTTCCTTTTACCCAACAGTTCGTCTCCCAACTTGGAAAATTGCGAGAATAGATTACCTAAAAAGTTTTGAGTCTTTTCCAAGTTGTCGTGACTTGTTGCCATTCTCCAGTTGAGTTTCCTTTGGTAAGTGTTTGACTTTTGTGGTATACAGCGATAATAGTTTCTGTTATAGTTGAAATGATACGCAGCACAACATTTTGGTTGACATATCAAGCTACTGAATAAATGATTATGATATAGAAACATAGCTATATGGAATAAGGATCTCCACAATCAACAATGAGAGAAAGAACAAACGTTATTCCTTTTCGGATTGATTGGCTTTTATGATTCCTTTTTTGGACTTGATCTATTTATTTCATTCAACGTATTCTTCAAGTCGTTGTAAATAAGCATCCCAACAGGCTTTTCGATAAGTTGATGCTGCTTCACGTCGATTAGAAGACTGAATAATTCCCCTCCCTACAATAGCTACATCGCTTCCTTGAATAGCAATAACTGTCTTAGGATCCGTATATTGTTGACCTAAAGAGTCACCTCCTCCTTCTAACTTCACTCCAGGAGTAAAATAAAGAAAGTTTGGATCTCCAATACAACCCAATGATATAAAACCAAAAACAGCATCTTCATATTGTTGAGCAAATTCTAATGCCTTTTGCGTATATTCTTGTACTGCCAAGTTCCCTTTGCTACTCATTTGTGCTAATAACAAAATACCGCAATGTTCAGCAGATCGACTTAGCGCTTGAATAGTTCCAGGACCAGCAATGATATGAGCATTCACTATGTCTGCCCACTGTGCAATATGAAATATACCTCCAGTCAACTGTAATTCCACAGTATTGCCAATATCTGCAAACTTTCTGTCTTCAAATATCAAAAAGTGATGCAACTTAGCTAAATGAACGAGTTTTTCAGATACGCTTTCCGTCCAATCTTGAATAATATCCATATGTGTCTTTAAAATGCATATTTGTGGACCCACTTCATTGGCAATGGATAATAATTCTTCACTGGTTGTTACATCCTCATAAAGAATGAGATTGATAGAATTGAAAATGACAAAACTTACCGCTGCCACTGCAAGGTTCGACTGCTTCTTTAACATAATTTCCAATAGCCGACGGCCAACTTTGTTTCGAATCAATGAAAGACGTTGTTCAAAGGAAAGAGGATGCACTTTATATCCACTTTGAATAGAGTTACTCAGAGGACTCGATGATACTTTGGTTGAGTGGAAATAATCAAACAACTCGGTTACTTGTTCAACTGATAACCGACCTGAGTGTCTCAAAGTTTCCAAAATATCTGTCATTTTCAATACAGAATGAAGTCGAACGTTGTGTTTTGCCAAATTATCTTTTCCGCCTTGTTCTCTATCCAATAGAACCACCACGTCCTTTACCCGTAAACTTTCTTTGAGTAGCGGCTCCAAAGTTTCTAAAACACTAGAACCAGAAGTAACCAGATCTTCTATAATCAGACAAGTTTGATTAGGTTGAAAGACGCCTTCGATAGCTTTCTTGGTACCATAGTCTTTTATTTCCTTTCTTCTCATCACCTAACTGCAAGTAAACCAAAGAAGGAACGAATAAATATTGAAATCAAACCATGGGAACTCCACTTTCAACACTTAATAGAGTAGCAAAAGGTAGAGCAGTGTAAGGAACACCGCATAGAATATCGTACGAAAGTGACCGACAAACGTCTTGCAAGCAGGAAACTACTTGACGTAATAAAGAGGGATAAGAGATAGTAAGACGTAAGTCTATATAGATGGGAGAAGTGATCCCAGACTTGAGTTGAAAAGAACCCACTTGGATCACCTGTTTATCATAAAGTTCGATAATCAATGCGTCCAGTGAAGACATATTATTCTTCAGATGAACAATCCAAAAGTACGACAAATTTAACAAGCTAACTTTATCGAAAAAAGAGAAACAACTCACAAAACCCAACATGATCAAAAAATGTAAAGAAACTCAACCACTTTTGATTTCTTCTTCTACAGTTGCAAATGACATTTACAAGTGAATGGGAATCATTTTAGACTTACCGTTATTCATTCATGAGAAGAGAGGATAGATTTGGACTGGTCCCGAATAATTGGGGAAGTAGAATCCACTGTTTTGAGTATAAGTAGAATAACTGGAGGAATAATAAGGCGTATAAGTTGGATAAGGTTGAACTGTCGGATAAGGCTGTACTGTTGGATACACATATGGCTGCACAGTTGGATACACCGGATAAGAATAGGAAGGATATACTGGATAGGAATAGGAAGGATAACTGGAATATGTAGAATAAGAAGGATACCATCTTTGTTTTCCCATGATGGGAGATCCCATAGCAAGTATAACTATACATGATAGTGTCAATACTACAATCGAATAAAGTCTATGCATCATCATCATCATAATAGTTGTTGTTGAGAAACAATTTTTCCAAAATAATTAAAGCACAAGTGAAATCCATTGATCAACAAAGAGAAAGTTTTTGTCCGTTTCTTGAAAAAATGCAATGGAGCATTTTTTCTTCCAATCCATTGCTTCCACGTTGTGCTTCAACTGAATTTCGAAAACTCTTTGGCAATAGAAAATGAAAACATTTGAATTGTTCTGTCAATTGCCCTCCCAATTTCAGGGGACTTGGCTTCCGTAAGTATCTCTCTATAAGCTTTTATTCGTCAGTAATACCTGCAAAAGACAAACAACATAAGTCATATCACTCTTTTAGAATCATAACAAACAAAACACTATTTAGAAACTTCACCAGCATGCATCATCTCCTCTTCTCTTTTGGCACGATCAATAGCAAATGCCTTGTCATAAGGAGAAACAAGAGGTGTATCTGGAACTGAAAGTCCCAATAACTTGCGCAAAGATCTCCATCCAGCACGACAATGATAAGCTGCAATGGTAAATAAACCTTCCTCAAATACTACTCTCATCTGTTCCAAAGTGAAGCCTTTGGTTTCTGGTAAAAATAAGAATTGCATCACAATACCAAGAAAGTTGAATCCAGCATAGAACCCAAAGCCTCCTTGTGGTCCCCATGCTGCCTTCATAGATGGCCAAGAGAAGGAAAGTGCAAAGTTGAAAGCATTCACAAAGAATGTAGTAATCGTGGTACCTGCTGCACGAACATAAGTAGGAAATACTTCGGCACAAAAAGTCCAAGGAACTGGTCCTGCTCCAGGACTGTAAGCAACAATGAAGAAAACAACGCCAATAATGAAGAATGCCAAATTCACTTTCTTATCTCCATAGAAAGAAAACAGGACCATCAATAACATGAGAAACATAACAGGGAATGTAACCAACTGCAAAGTCCTTCTTCCATATCGATCAATAGTAAAGTATACAATCACAGTAGCTACCATATTGACAAAACCTGGAAACAGACTTACTGCAACTGAGGTTCTCGCTCCCATATTGATATTCTCCTCAAAGACTTCATCAATGTAGTTCATAAATACATTCATACCACTCATTTGTTGGAAAAGCATTTCCATGATTCCAATCAAGAGAGCTCTTCTGATATAAGGAACACGAATTACTTCAACCAGTAGATTCTTTCCCTTTTGTAAAATTTCATCTTCCTCTACACCTTTCTTGATTCGTACAAAGTCCCTTTCTGCAGTTTCTGCTGTACGACGTAACTTGAAAAGATTCCTCTTGGCATCCTCATATCTTCTCCTCTTAATGAGCCACCTAGGCGATTCTGGCACCGTCCAAATAAGAAACATTTCAATAACAGAAGGCACCATAGGAAAACCAATCATAATTCGCCAACCAACATTTTGATAATTGACCCAGACAAAGATAAGGTTGCAGAGATATGCAAGGAAGATACCAATGGTCACAACTTGTTGATAAAGAGAAACAATAGCTCCACGAATACTTGCAGGTGACATTTCTGCCAAGTAAACAGGTGCCGTCTCACCAATCATGCCATAAGAAAACCCGAGAATAATACGTCCAGGAATAAAAACTTGCCATGATGGAGAAACTGCCTCCCAAATGCAGGCACCAGTGGAAATAAAAGAAGCTAGAGATATAGTAAATCTTCTTCCAAAGTATGTATTTGTAAATAGTGCAATAAAAACACCCACAAAACAACCAAAGTAAATACAGGATACCATTACTCCCTGATGATACGTTCGATTTTCCAAACCAAAGTGAGGAATATAACCAACTTGAGCACCACTTATGGCAGTTATGTCAATACCATAGAAAAGAACTGCTACTGAGGCAACTATCACGGACCAATAAAAGGTGCGAGTTTGACGCCAAGGGTGCAGTCTTTCCTCTTCGGTAAGGTATTCATCATCCAAGTCGGTTACACCAGCTTCTTTCTGAAGTTCTGTCGAGTCGTAGTCTTCATTTTTGGGTTCCGCAGCTTGCTGGAATTCGGTTATAGCCTCCATCCTCGAAGACAACAAAAAATGGGAAATGTTACGCCTTTAATAGACTTCAGTTCCCTCCTTTCATATTGTCCAGTTGACGATGCCGGCACGACGAGTTGTCAACTAACCAATCATTGACTGCATTGGCGTCCTTTCATGTGGACATTTTCTATAAGCCCTTCTCTCATTAATCCTACTTCTTTTAATCCACCTGTTGGCCGAATATCTAATGGACATGCGGCCAAATTAAGCAAAACGGGCGAGCGATCGTAAGGATATTTTCAATCCATCTCTCGGGTTGTTATCTGTTCGCTTCCTACAGTCGTTTTCACTAGGAAGTTCTTTTTAGGATCTCATGCATCGCTTCAACATTTTCGGCATCCTAAAAAACTGCACAAACTTGAATTACAAGGAGGCTTTCATCGAGCGGAGAAAGCCTATTCTAAAGAAGTAGCTCTTTTTGGCAATAATGAGAACCATTCGACTGACTATCAGGTGGTAGTTCTCCTCAAGTTGGGAATGAGTCTTTTTCAAAGACAGGACTTTCCTAGAGAGAGAGAGAGAGAGAGAGAGAGAGAGAGAGAGAGAGAAAGCTTTGTTGAATAAAATACAACGTTATATCCTTGCTCTCTCCCCAAAACTTACTTGTATTGAAGTTTCTTCTACAGGTTTATAAGAGTCTCAAAACAGACTTTTCAAATTCGATAGCAAAGGGAAACTGTGAAAGATAGTCAGTAGTTTGGGAAAACCAGATATCGGCCAGTTTTATCCAACCAAGCTATAGAAAGCCTCCAACTCTTGGAGACAAAGCTGGCTTACTATCTATTCCTCTTGGGAAGCCTACCCTGGTGATTTGTTCTCTTTATAGTTTCTTTACAAAGCACCATAATGCAGTTGATATCTAAAAGTCACATCTGTATTGTCAAGTTTCAAACTGACACGGGCTATCTGAAGTTGCAGACAGCTCAACACTTCTCAACCAAGAATCTCTAAACTTCATAGTTATAGGCACAAGTTATTGTGAAAAAGAAACATACTGACTTGGTTGAAGGCTATTCCTTTCATGATAAATAAGTTTTTGTATCGTCAAACGAACGTTTATCTCTCGACCTCAGTATTCCGTGAAACTTTAGACATTGAGCCAATGACAATTTTCTCAACTCGAAAAGAAATTTATAACATTAGACTTGGTCACTGTGATAAGTATCAAGTTAGAAAGAAAACATTTCTGAAAAAATATTACTGAATAGATAATCTAGTCTTTTGCATCCGTTCCTGGAAATATGCAATGTGATGTGCTGCTGTCTTGGAGAAAGTTCAGAGCATGAACGAAGCCTCCAGTTATTCCCATAATAGCGTGGATAGTACCTTGAAAAGTGAAGATATCAATACTTTGGACACTAGTTCTGTCACAGAAGATGTTAGTGGCAGGGAAGGACCATCTGCTGAGGAGCTACGGAGACAGAAACGTTTGGTCAGGAACAGAATTTCAGCAGAACGTTCCAGAAGAAGAAGACTTTCCAGGATTGAAGATTTGATGGCACATAATAAGCGACTACAAGAGGAATTGGAGTCTTTGCAAGCTATGGAAGTGGAGAATGGCTATTTGAAGAGGCAAGTTGAGTTGAGAGAGAATTTACTTCAGTTGAAGTGTGCACTGCAGCCCGAGTGTCCGATGTCTTCCAATTGTTTCAATTCGAGTCTTATTCAAGTTGCCACTATGTCTCAGCAACAGTTTGCACAAGGCAAGTTTTATGGTGCTTTTTGTAGTGCTCGGTTATGGCTTATTTTTGTATATAGACCAAAGCTCGAAAGACGTTATATATGATGTTGAGAAGCTTTGTAGTACAGAGTCACAAAGGGAACTTTCGTCGAGTTCTTCTATTTGGAGTCTTGGATATGAAGCTCCTTGGTTGAAACAAGCTTCGGCAGCTCGTGCAGCTCTTGCTCGACAGCTATCTAACAAGTCGACTCATGAGATATCATGAAACTACTTTTTAATATTCTTTGCATGACTCTCGAAAGTATTTAATCTCTTAGAGTTCTCCCTTTTCCACTAAAAGGAACAAAACTAGCAGCAGAAGGATTCGTCTTATCGTTGGTAGAATTTTCTTTGGATTGCGTTTCTTTTTCTACCTAATTGCGATTTGATTATATAAACATGGAAGATAAAAGAGACTCATTTGAGACACCCGAACCTTGGAAGAAACAGTTCCACGTAAACTTCGGCCTTCACCCCCAAATGGAACGAATGCTTTCTTAGTTGTCGGAGAATCCTCTTCTTCCGAAGATTCAGAGTCCGAATCATGTAAAGCACGATGTCCTTGTCTTGCATTACGAAATGATTGAATAGCTGCATTTCTTCTTTCTTCGAGTTTTGCTTTGGAGTCTATTCACCGACTTGAGACAGTTGTCCTTTCAACAGGAGAATTGACTTTCTAACCTGAAATAAAATTGGTTTGTGTATCATCTTTCTTCATATTTGTACCGAAGGACTTGAACCATTGTAAACTACCTAAGCGTTATCTATATGTTCTCAACTTACGTTTGTAGAAGGCAAACTGCTATTTGAAGAGTTGTTATTTTCATTGTATTGCTTTGTTTCCATATCTGCAGGTGGAGCAAATTCTACATTGACGTCAGCATCAATAATACTTATGGCATCTCCTGGTTGTACTTGTAGAATATCGATCCAATAAATTCTATTTAGATAGTGAATGGCTATAGTATCTCCTATACAACATATCCTAATGACAAACAACTTCCTTTCATCTTTTAGAAATTATCTACCTTGAGTTAAGCATGAAAAGTTTCGAAGTCTGGCTTCTAAAACTGCCTTAGGATCCGATATTGCCAAAAACTCTGAACTCTGAGGTCGAAGTTTGACAAAAGTTCCTTTAGGTAAATTAGCATTGCGTATCTATATATGCATATATAAGACTTGGCAAGTCAATTGGTTCGTCATGGCAATCACCTTTATCAGTTCACCTTCTCCAACAGCCATATTTTGCATCATCCAATAAGGCAAATAAGCAAAACCTTCCTATTCTCTCCTTTTTACTCTTTTTTTACAAAATAACAAACTTTTTTTCCTATACCTCTGCAATAAATTCCATAACTCCACAGTGGGTAACTCTTCCAGCTGAACTTTCCAACTGAAACAACATAGGATAGGAAACCTGCATTTGCGTCAAAGCATCCAAAGCACTAGGAGGAAGTACTATTTTATCTCCATTTTCTAGTTGAGGCTAAAAAGAAAAAGTTTATATTCCTCACCCATTGTGATATCCACGTTCTACTTACTTTATCAATAAAAGAGACAGGATATGCTCTCAAGTTTCGTTGAAACGACCCAGAAGGTATTGGAAAGGGACCTTTTTCAAACCATATCAAACAAAGTGAACAAAACTCAAAAAGGCATACTTTGAAAAGGAAAGCCTGGTAAAACACCACCACCTCCTAAAGGAAACATGGGAAAGACTTTGAGAATATTATCATACAAATTTTTATATGAAAAATGAATACTTGTGAAGCTAAAATGAAATAATTGCTATTTCTGGTTTCATAATTATTCCTCTTAAGGAATTCTGTTATAGCTTTGATACTTGATCATTTCACTTTTGGATATCGGGGTCAGAAGAACTGTGTTGTACATAGTATGTCAAGCAGTCTTCACAGATATGTCCATATAGGTAGTCGGACACCAACAAATACTGAAGGAATGTATGCAAGTTCTGTTTATCGTGCTATTGGTATAGATCATAGGTAAGTATCGAATAGTTTGTTGAAAGTTGTGTTAACTCTGCTTTAGTTTGGACTTGGAAACTTTTCTTAATCAGTTGCAGTTGCGGTTGGTCAAGAACTCCGAAGAAGAGATAATATTGGAACTAGTTGGTGTAGCTGCTCCTTTGATAAATGCGTTGAGAAGAATTCTCTTTGCGGAAGTACCTACCATGGCCATAGAATATGTTCTTATCAGTGACAATACGAGTGTGATTCACGACGAAATATTGGCTCATCGTTTAGGCTTAATTCCTATTCAAGCAGACCCAGACGGCTTTCAAGACTATCGTAAAGGAGAAGAACCTCGTGAAAACAACACCATTGTATTGAAACTCCAAGTAGAGTGCAAACAGAATCCTCAAGCAAGACCTGGAGCAGAACCAGAAGAGTTGTATATCAACAGCAATGTCTATTCCAGAGACTTGGTTTGGGAACCTTTGGGTAATCAGTTGGAAAAGTTTGGAAAGAATGGAATACGTCCTGTCTCGGAGGATATATTGATTGCAAAGTTGAGACCCAAACAACGAATAGAATTGGAAGCTCGATGTATAAAAGGAATCGGCAAAGAACACGCAAAATGGTCACCAGTTGCTACAGCCTATTATGCCATGTTGCCACAAGTAGAGTTGTTACAAGATATATTGGATGAAGATGCTCGTCGATTGATACAAAAATGTCCAATGAAAGTATTTGACTTGGAAGATATGGCTGATAAGAAACATTCTTATGTAGAACAACAACAGCCAATCTCTCATGTTATTGCTAAAGTAGTTGAACCTCGTCGATGTACATTGTGCCGTGAGTGTATCCGAGAAGAAGGTTGGGATAAGATGATCAAACTTTCCAAAGTTCGCGACCACTTTTTCTTAAGTATAGAAGGAACTGGTGCCATTCCAACGGAGCAGTTATTTCTAAGAGCTTTAAAAGTACTTCGAAACAAATGCGATATGTTATTGAGTTTTCTTGACTAGTTGAATACTTTTTCATATACCCATTCATGTAAACTAGGATTCCAATCTACCAGTTCTTCCGAATGAAACCACAATTGTATTTCTCTTTCGGCACTGGAGATACTATCACTTCCATGAATAATATTTCGACCTATAGTAATATTTGTCAATAAGAGTCTTTTGTAAAAAAATTAAATACCTATATCAATACCAAAGTCTCCACGAATCGTTCCAGGTGCACAAGTCAAAGGATCGGTATTTCCAATCAACTTTCGAACTTGACCAATAACATCCTAAGTAACCAACTTTCACTTTAAACAATTACAAACTATTGTTATTATATACCTTTCCTTCCCAAACCATAGCACAAACAGGACCACTGGTTATAAAACTTACCAAGTCACCAAAAAAAGGCTTCGACCGAAGGGATTCATAATGACTCTCTGCCAACGTTCTAGAAGGTTTAAGCAACTTCAAGGCAACAAGTGAATATCCTTTATCTTCCAATCTAGCAATAGTTCGTCCAATCAGACCACGGTGGACACCATCTGGTTTGATAGCCACAAAAGTTCTTTCCGTGCAGTGCATAACCCAACTTGGAAAATAGGAGGATCGTGACCTTGTATTATAGCAACGAGGCAAACAACATAATTTGTGATTTCTCTTTTCTATCCGACTAAGTTGTTGTCGACTGACAGTATTATTGGACTTGAGAACACAAGGCTGCAAGAATGTGATCATCATCCTTCTTCTTCTTCTTCAATTAGGATATAAGATTCAAGAGACGATTATTGAAAAGACACAAAGACTTTAGAATTGTGAAACAAAACATAAACTTCTGCTACGATATTGCCATTCAAAACTTATTTTTGAATAACAAAAGAGTCCCAAACTTCACCACTAGTATGATAAAATGTATAATTGAGAGTATTTAGGTTCACATTGACAATAGCATAACCTCCATAAGGATAATATGATGAGTTGTATCGAACTGCAGACCAATCAGGTTTAGGACCCGTATAGATATTATGACCTTCAATCACAGTACCTCCATAGCCATTCATAACTTGAACTGGATAAGGAGGTTGATGATAAACATTGTTGACTGCTTTGCATTGAGAACATACTTGACCAGTTTCCGGAATAGTTGGATCCATTCTTTCATAAGTATGCACATGTCCACAAGTATAGAGATCAGCTTTGTATTTCACAAGATAAGGCATTAAACTGGCACTCAATTGAGGAGCCAATTCGGAACAATCCGAGACATTCAAAGAACACCGAATAGGTCGATGTGCCATAACAATCAACCACAAATTGGGATTTTGGTCTCGACGTTTAGCAAAAGCTTCCAAATCCTTTTCCAGCCATTGAACTTGATCTTGGAAAATGTAAAGTGGTTCTGCATAAGTCTCTTCATACAACTCTCCTTTTTCATAGTCTAAATAATTTTCAAAGCTGAGAACTACAAAATGAACTGGTCCTTGATCAAATGAATACCATAATGCATCTGGACCTGCTCCACTCTCTTCTAAAGGCATACGAAAACGATTGCGAATTCCAGTAAAGTTCCAAGGACCTTCATGATTACCTGCAGCTATCATATAAGGTACATGGGCTATTATATCTTCCATATCTCTCATATATTTATCAAAAACGGCTTCACATCCATCACTATAAGATTGATCACCAATTACCATAAGAAATTCCATTTCATCTTTATGCTTCTTCAATGCTTCTCTTGTGAGTTTACCTCCTTGAGTGCCAATATCTGCTATGGCACCAAATGTTACATGAGAAGAATTTGTTCCATATGGAGCAATAAATGAATATCTATTCGAATAAGCATTAGCAGAATAATAATATTTCTTTCCTGGAATCAATCCCGTTACTTTCACATGATGGAAATAACCAGTATAGTTTCTACAAATAAGTGGAGGTTGACCTGAACCAATAGTAAATGTTCTTGTATCATTTGTACAAAACACTTTTCCAGTAAAAGTATTTCCAAGGCCATCGATATCATCTTCTATAGTAACACATTGTCCATAAGGTTCCGGATTGCTGAGAGTAGAATACGAAATGATTACTTCTCCTGGATTGCTTGTCAAGGCTAAATGAAACTGTTCAGGTTTGGTTGGATGTTCTGAGTCACAACATTTACAAAAGCCATCTGATTGAACATCTGTAAAACCAGCTTCTAATAGAGCCTCTCTTACATTGAAGTGATTAGGGAAATAGATGAGCCAAGCATATAACTTTCTCAAATATTTCAAAAAGTTGTATTCATTTTGGGTAATGGTCACCATAGTATTCAGGTCCTTGTTCATATTCAATCCTGTTTGATTACTTCTTCTATTGTGTACACAAGAAGCTGAAGAAGAGACTTCTGTTATCCCATTCATATCTGGCAAGTCATAGACTAAAACATTTTTGAATAAACAGATGTCATCAACACAAATGAAATTTTGTCTTACTTCTTTCTAATCCAGCAAAGCTTTCTATGTCATTCTTTACTTCTGCAGATTCTTTACTTAGTAAAAACTCTCTCCATTGCTTTGCATCTATCATACAAACACAATGAATGAGAAAAGCTATAGCCATAGTCATCCATATTTTACTTTTCATCTTTAATGAACAGTTGACAACCTGGAATCGTCAATGGTGAATGAGCTGGATATTTCAAGCAAAGAAACCGAATCGATTGTGATGCAGATTCTTCTAATGATTCTTATTCCGTATTCCTATAAAATCTGTTGATGAATTCGTAATATTCTCCTCTACATGAGTGCTTACTTGGAAATGTCTTTTGAGCTGATAGAAAATCTGTTTTTCATCTCTTATGAAAAGTTACCAATTAAGAAATGATTGAGATGCTTAATAAACAATTATTCGTCCCTTCACTGTCTCACACATTGGCCATTTCTCCCTGTTGAAACCACAACACGAAAAATGAAACCAAAACTTGGTTTCTCTGTGGCACTTGCTATTCCATTTCGAATATGTAATAAGCAATTCATTTCGCATATATGTAAACCACTTTCAATCTCTCCATCTCAGAATATCCCTGTGTTGAAGAAAAAAACCTTTCACTCTACTAGTATCAGTTGTTCTGCCAAACAAATGGAACAAGTTTCCAAGGTGGGTAAGAAACGAAGCGGAAACCTTTTACGTGGAAAGGTATTTGTTGTTAGAGATAATATCGATACCGATCAGGTACTGTGACTCTACCAAAGTTGTGTAAAGTTAAAAGAAGATTCCTAGATTATTCCTGCAGAGTTTCTTACTTTGGTTCCTTCCGTTCCTGAGGAATATGAGAAACTAGGAAGTTATGCCTTGGTTGGATTACCAGAAAAGGAGTATCCTATACGCTTTATTGAAAAGAATCAACTACATACTACATATACTATCATCATTGCTGGGAACAACTTTGGTTGCGGTTCTTCAAGAGAGCACGCACCTATAGCTTTAGGAGCTGCTGGAGCAGTTGCGGTAGTTGCCAAGTCTTATGCCAGAATATTCTTTCGCAATTGCTCTGCAACTGGTGAACTTTATCCTTGGGAGTCTAAGGAATATTTGGTGAATCATTTTCATACGGTAAGTATTCTGTTTTGGAAAGTATAGCATCCGATATATATATATAGAGATGGTCTATCCTATTGTATTATGTAGGGAGAAGAAGCAGAAATTGACTTTGGTCGAAATATGATTCGAAACTTGTCTTCAAAGGAAGAATTTGAGTTGGAACCTTTAGGTGATGTTCTTCCTGTTATAGATGCTGGTGGTTTATTTGAATATGCTCGTCAAAGTGGAATGATTCCCAAACAGTCTTAAATAGAGCGTTGGCTAATTCACATTCCCAACATTCAATAAATGAATCCTTCACGTTGGACTTTTGTTGGCTGCTCATTGGTAGTGTCCAAGGGTTTGTCTTTTGGCAAGAGTCGTTGTTGTTGTTGGAAACACAGCAACTATTATTATCCAGGTAGATCCTATTATCGTACATTATCTCATTCAGTGTTTGTCAAGCAACAAACGATAACGAGAATGGGTTTATTTGACCAAGTATTCGAAAAGATAGGAAAGCGAACAGGATATGAGCCTCCTGATAGAGAAGAAGCTATTATACCTGTAAGTTGTTTGCAGTTGTTTTAAAAGCGTTGTTCTTATTTTTGTATAGTCTGAAAAACATTATGTTTTGGGAACTCCACTTTCTGCCAATTTTGAAGAGATGGGGTTTCAGTATGCTTTATTTGGACTTGGTTGCTTTTGGGGTGCTGAACGTAAATTTTGGCAAACCAAAGGTGTCTATTCTACAGCAGTTGGATATGCGTAAGTAATAGTCTTATCAGTTCCAATAGGAATCCCTCATACTCTTCTGTAGAGGAGGAAGGACCAAGAACCCTACATATGAAGATGTTTGTACAGATCGTACTGGACATGCTGAAGTTGTTCGTGTGGTATATGATCCCAAAAAGACTTCATATGAGCAGTTATTGGATGTCTTTTGGGCCAATCACGATCCTACTCAGTTAAATAGACAAGGCAATGATAGAGGAACCCAATATCGTTCCGTTATATTTTATTATGATGATGTTCAGAAGAATTGTGCTGAAGAAACCAAAAGACACTTTCAAGTAAGTCTTTTTTAAAGATGGTGAATAGTATCAGATAAAAACTGTCGATAGGAAGTACTTGCAAAGAAAGGTTATGGAAATATTGTCACGGAAATAGTGCCTGCCTCAGTTTTTTACTTTGCAGAAGATTATGTAAGTTTATAAATAGCCAACTGTTTCTTATATTACTCATACTTTCTCAGCATCAACAATATTTAGCCAAGAACCCTAATGGCTATTGTGGCTTAGGAGGAACAGGTTGTTATGAACCTCGACAAGATATTAAGTTGCCTTCATAAGATTGTTTCTGAGTTTTTACTTTTCTGATAAGAAAAATAAAGAAAATTGCATTGGATGAGATATGACATTTGTGCATTGGATTTGTAATTTCATTTGAGATTCATTGAAACATGTCAAAGTCGTTATTTCGAGTGGTTGTATTCAGGTATGCATATTGAAACTGAATGAAAATGGTTAATATTTGATAGTACCAAAAACTATGATCAAATTGGTCTGACTGAAGCTCTTGGACGTTCTTCAGATGCTGCTCCCATCTCTTTTCGCTTTCTATCTTCAAGACTGTCTGCAAGTACTGCTGAACTGGCCAAAGACGCAGAAGCTGTTTGTGTTTTTGTGAATGATACAGTAAGTGATTATATACTTTGAGGAACTGTTGTTATGAATCTTTCCTAATTAGGTGAATAGTGAAGTTCTGAAGATTCTACATGACAAAGGAATCCAACTAATAGCTTTGCGTTGTGCAGGCTTTAATAATGTAGATCTAAAAGCAGCTTCAGAATTGGGCATTTCTGTAGTTCGAGTTCCTGCTTATTCTCCCAATGCAGTTGGAGAGTTTGTTGCTGCTCAGTTACTTACTTTGGCTAGAAAGATTCACAAGGCATATAATAGAGTACGAGAGAACAATTTTGATTTGCAAGGATTGGTTGGAATTGAAATTCGAGGAAAGAAAGCTGGCATAGTGGGTACTGGCAAGATTGGCGTTGCAACAGCCAAGGTTTTGAAAGGACTGGGTTTGGAGTTGTTTGGTTTCGATGTATTTCATAATCAAGAGTTTATTGATTTGGGTGGTCAGTATCTTTCGTTGGATGAATTATTATCACAGTCAGATATTGTCAGTTTACATTGTCCATTGAATGAGAGTACAAAGTATCTTATCCGTTCTGAAACGATTGCTAAAATGAAATCTGGAGCTTATCTTATCAACACAAGTAGAGGAGCCTTGTTGGATACTCAAGCAGTATTGGATGCTTTATATTCAGGACATATTGGTGCTTTGGCAATCGATGTTTATGAAGGAGAAGGAGATTTATTCTTTGAAGTAAGTGTTAGGAATCTTTTCAAATAGATATTGAGTTGGAATAGGATCGTTCGGGTGCCATTGTTCATGATCCAATATTAGCCAAACTCCAAGCCTTGCCCAATGTATTAGTAACTGGTCATCAAGCATTTCTTACGGATGTGGCTTTGAGAAATATTTGCAATATTACTATCGACAATTTATCCAATTTTTATTATCAAAGGCCTCTTAAGAATAAAGTCGATCCTAAATAAAGATGGGCTTCCAAATAATAAATATGAAAACTTATTCCATTTTCTCCAATTGAGGTAAATAGGGTTCTCCTTTTATAGGAATCATTGCAATCTTACAAGATTCCATAAAACAGCAAGTATCCTATTCCACTTCTTATGATGCCATTTCTTAATAATACAAACCAACCAACCTTTCTATTCCATTCCTTATAAAGTAATTTGGCTTTACTCAAATGAACCAAATGATGAATACTCCAACGCAATAATTCCTAATAGTATTTGTGATAAAGAAGAACAAGAAGAGGAGAAATATTTGGAGATATATGCTTACTTTGGTCGAAATCATAAAATAAAATGTATCATTCTTCAGCATATATTCTAAAGTCTTCTTGATAGACTCAAATGAACTTTGTAGTGGCTCTAACCAGTAGTTGAGAGTATTCTGGATAGTAGAATTGGAAAAACAAAGTGAAATAGGCTCAACAATCTCCCTATAATATAACGAGTATTGTATCTTCTGCATAAAGCTACAAGTTGTCAATGCTGAGAATCGTATTTCATAAGTTAAAGGATGAATAAATAAAGGATTCCTTTCCAAGTTTTCTTGTCGTGTTTGGCTCAACTTGTTCCATAACCATTGCTTTCTTTCTTGTTCCCATTCCAATAATAGACAACTGCTCCTATACAATTTGCTACACAACCTTATCCAACTCTCCCATAATAGTCTTAGTTGTTGACTTTTCCAACATAATGAAGAAGAAGAATGCATTATAATACCTGACCAACATTCATAAAGATAACCAAGTACAAAATAAACAGCTGAATATTCACTCGAATCATACAAATCACAGTCAAACCCTAATAAAAGATGTTGAATGGAAATCATATAACCCAATTCTTTTATAAACAAAGATAAGGGATTGTCTTCTTTTCCTGATACAGATTGGGTTGTTTCCCTTTTACCAATAGACTGCGTATACAATTGTTCCACATGACTCAACAGATTGAGCAACTTCCTACGTTGTTTTCCTCGATTGAGACATAATACATGAAATAGGTCTTGAATAAGATAATCTAATAGATGAATGGAATGATTCACTTTGGATATAGAATCCAAATTCCAATCTTTGCTACGAGACTGCCAAACTTTCCATCCCATATTCTTCAACCAAATGGTACGACTCCAAGTTGTGGTCGAAATGACACAACGACTATAAAGTAAAGAACGTGTAACAATATGACGTTTGGAGCGATTGAAAGAGAAAATGTTACATAATAATGGAAAGATATGATTGGAGTTTTCTATTTCCAAAGTATATTTTCTAATCCAATCGATCAATTCTTCCCACTCTGTCAATAAATGTTCAAGTTTCTGTAGCGCCATTGTAATTGTATAAGGAGTAGTACTACGAGGAATTTCATAGTTAGAGACTTGTAAACAAACATCAAAACCAAATAAAGTCTCCTCCATCAAGTCAACATTCGATGCATCCACTGAAATATCTGCAAGTGTTTTCTTTGCAGCAATGATGTCTTGTTTCGACTTTTCAAAGGACTGATTCAAATTGGAATCCAAAATATTACAAATATAGTAAAAGAGTTGTAAAGGCTTATTCCATCTATTTGGTTCCTTCCAAGATGACTCTAATATGGACTGTTGTGCTATTAGATAATCTGCTTCCATATCACTCCAGACTATGGACTCCAAAAGTGGTTGGCCCAACACAAAGTCTTCTTCTTCGACCACTTGTGCTTCTATAATACATTTATCAATCAACTGACAGGCTTTCACTGACATAAAAAGAAAGTTTCTCAGTTTCATATTATTCAAGGACTTTAACTGTCGGAGATATATGCAAGAGTATACAGTTTGAAAAAAACTCTGTCCATCCAACCAACTCGTAAAATAAGCAATGAACTTATACATCAAAGAAATCAACTGATTATCATCGAGTTTCTCACAAGGTATCCAATTTTGGTTTTCTTCACAAGTCTTTTTCACATTTGAAGCGAGTGTCTTGTCAAAGAAAGGATCACCCACCAGAACTGCAGTGAGGGTTTTCTGTAAAGAAAAGTCTCTGGAATGTATCATTTCACCTATTTCAAGTTGATTGGCAGCTTGTATAAATTTTTCAGTAACATCTGTTAGACTACTTGGTTCATTGGAAAGAGAGTCGATACGAGTCATTGTATCATCATCAGTTTTCATTGGGTGAATGAGAATTGAAAGAGACTTTACTTTTTGTTTGGGCGAAGAAGAAGAATGGCTTGGGTAGAAAGTCTTGTTCCTATGGGTATTATTTGTCTTTCTATTGCTTCCATCGGGTTTTTAGAAGGAGTCGTACACCGTGCCTTTCACTATGGAAGAGTAAGTTGGAAAGACTTTCTCGGAGTATGGATAAGTAATATTACTTAGAATAAACGGGTTGGAACAGACGAATGGGATCGAACTATGGATAGTAGAGACGAACGTTTGATAGAATATTCGAGAAGAGTACAAAAGTAAAGTACATATGCGATACTTTTCGGATGAGATACTTTATCCGTGTATGCGCTTCAACTCACCACTTGTGTTCCTATTGGTCACTCATAACGACTTGAGTCCATTTCTGACTGGCAAAAGTTGTTATAGTCTTCTTCTTTATATGAAACTTGACAAAAGTGATATTAGCAGTCTTTTCTATATTTTCACAAGGGTCTATGTGCTCTCGTCTTTGTCATAGAAAATAACGTCTTCTATTGGAAAATATCCGCAAGTTGTTCCAATAAGACGATGGGTTTGTTCATTCTAGAACAGAAACCACCCGAACCAATATATACAAGACGTTGAATAAAACGCTCCAAGTCAACAATAACAGAAGGATTGCTATCGATATGCATTTGAGGTTCCAATTGCCTATCCAAGTGAGTCTCGAAATACAATAGCAAGCAATTGCATACCTCACAATGGCTGTAGTTCCTTGTAAAGTTTCACAAAATAATACCTTTGCTGGATGCAAACCAGATTGAAAGGTTCCAGTCACTTCAAGTGCGTTTCTACAACTTACTTCTTCCTCATCACTACTTACTCTTATAATCAAAAAAACTTCAAAGAGAGATATGAGTTGTAAAAACCCTGATAACTTATCAGGATCCACTTGCAGTTGTTCTTTGACTGAACTAGAAACTCGTCGAAACAAACAACTCTTCTCTAGGTCCGTTCCTAAAGTTATTCTTGATACACCACGAAAGACATTTTTCAGTTTCCAAGAACCTAAAGAGTTCAACTATTAAACAATGGCGACAGTTACTTTTCACAATATGTCCTCCTTACTTGTGCCTCTAGCCATAGTTGCAAAAGGACCAGTTGGAACACTATCACTGGAAGATTTATTTCCTCCATATTCAATACAAGAAGATTCCGTTACATGAACTGGTCTACTTGAAGAAGAAGTTGTCGTTGGATTATTTCGACGTTTTCTATTACGAAGAGAAACAAGCAAAGCCACAGCAGCAACTGCAGCAAATATTACAGAAACTCTGTATGATTGTAATGGACTAAACTTTGGCTGTTACTACAATTCACTTACCCATTTTTATCCAATAACGAAGACATAAGACTAGAGAGCCAAGATATCAGTTTCCACAAAGAGGACCACCACGACTTTGCCATTCATCAATGCAGATTGTTGGAAAAGGAATGAACGAGTATGAATATATATATACATACATATATATATATAGATAGATATATATATAGATAGAATAGATAGAATAGATATGTAATATAAAACACTTTTTGGAGGAAACCAATGACACTAGTCTTATATATATCAACTTCATTGTCTTTCTCTATTTTGCAGCGTAATCATTCACAAATGTTGCTACGACTCCATAATGATCAGATAATGTATTTGGCAACTGCAAAGAATACATTTTCTTCTCTTCTTGTGTGACTCGAAATGGTTCAATGAAAGTTTTCAAGGTTCCTTCTGTAGCTCCATGAAGATTTCCCTTTCTAGGATCGAACAACACATAATCAATACATTTCGTGCCATCCGTAATAGGATGTCTTCCATGATGAGAAAGACTCAACAAATCTTTCAAACAAAGGTTACGTATCGTATTATCTTGAAAATATTGTGCTCGTTTCTGTTGTAATAAATATAATGAAGAAGGAGAGTCTTGCAATCTTTCCAACAAGTCTTGATACCAAAAACTATCCGAATCATTTTCCATCGAAGTTCTTGCATTGATATTCCAATCTCCCGTAATAACTACTGGTCCATCATCATCCACAATATTCCAATGAATAAAGTCTCTCATCTCTTCCAACTGACCAATTCGTATTCTCGCATGATAAGACTCGTGTGGATATCCAATACGATCTCCCGCTTGCATATGTGAAGAGAAGACATGTAAATATTGAGCTCTCTCTATTCTCATCTCTTTTTTAGAATTCTTATTATAATCTTCACTACTCTTTTGGGTATAACATGTTGGAGTCAACGAGATTCGAGCATAGAGACAACCCTTTCCTACAAAACTATCCACTGTTGAATAAACACAATGTCGATAATGAATATAGTTTGTATACAAAATGGGAAATTTGCTTAAAATGGTTACTCCTCCATCGATAATACGAGGCGGTATTCTAAAACAATTGCGAGGTAAAAAACATTCATATTGGAAACCCAAAAGTTTGGATGCTTCAATAAAGGCTTCCCTTCTGTTACAAAAGGCATCAAACAACTCTTGAAAACAAACAATATCCAAATATCCAATCCTTTTAAGTAATAATGAGAGCCTCTCATCCTTGAAATCTTCACCATTGTCTCCTGCAATACCTGGCGGTCTACAAAAGGCATTATAACTCATCAACCGAATAATATGAGGTCCACTGGAGACACTTGGTAATGAATTGGTTGCTTCTTCTGCCAATTTCAGATACTTTATATGGCGACTTGTTGGAAATAAAACTCGCAACCATATAAACATACAGAAGGATAAAAACAATAGAATACAACAAAGTAAATAGAAAGTACTAAAAGAATAACAAGAGAAATAACGACTAGAAGAAGTTTTCACATATCCCAACCAACGACATATCTTTGGATTATATTCCAAACTAAATACCAAAGAAGAAGGAAACAACGCAATCCATACAATAAACTTTCTAGTGCCAACACCTAGTACAGCACCTTCTTTCGTTTGAGGCATCAGAAATAACCAAAACATACTTAATAAATATAAAAATATCAACCACTCTAACATTCTTAGGATTTACTTTCATAAAACATTTTTATACAACTTTTAACCAAAAGTTTTAGAAATGCCAAACTGAATTCCAGAATGAATGCGATCGCCTTGTGTTCTCCGTAAGACATGACAATAGTTGACTTCCAAACGTCCCAACTGAGTATCAGCAACTACACCTAATCCTACTGATATTCTTGTTGTTTCAAACAAGTTCTTCCAGGGAAGTTGTCTAGTAAAAACTTGACCAAGTAGAGATTGGGAGTCCTTCACAGAAGAGATGTCTCCAATAGTGGCAAAAATATGAGCTTTGGGTCTAAATAAGTTTCCTAAAACTCCTTTTACCGGGAGTGGAATACTTAAAGAGCTGAATATGGTATAGAAAAGTTCTCCTCCCAAAGGATCATCCTTTTCATAGGGTCCTACTCCTCGAGTTTGAAAGCCTCGAAAACTGTTAGGTCCTCCCAAGTAAAATCGATCCAAAACTGTTGATAAATAACTCTTTGGAGTATATAAGTAACCCAATCTACAGGCAATTCCATAAGAAGCTTCAGTATCTCCAATTGGAATATGTAGTTGAGACTCCAGTTGTTGCCGAATATATCGAACACTGCCACCTAATCCAGCCAATTCTGTATGAACGTTGAAACACTTTCCTTCAATAGGTGCTTGAGGATTATCTCTTGAGTCTATCTCATAAGTATGTTTGATGGAAGACTTGAATGAGAATCCAGCTTCTTCTCGAATGGTTGAAGAAGCTGAGGGTTCGGTAACGCTGATTTCTCTCCACGCACCCTCATATGAGAATATTCCTAATGATTGTGGAAATCCAAATGAAGTCACAAAACCGCGACTCACTTCATTATGAGATCGCTGTTTTTCATTGAAATATTGTCGATTGAGATAAGCAGAAAAGAAAGTATCGCATCCAAAAGCATGCGGTTTATAAAATTCAGCCACTCCATATCCTCGAGCTAGATCTGTTCCTTCTGTTCCAGCCTCGAATCGTAGTCTCTCCGCTTTGCCAAAAATATTTCTCAAAGTTGCGCAAGTTTCTAAACCCGTTTCGAATCCTTCTCTTTCTACAGTAGTTCCCAATCGAAGTTGTAAACGTCCCTTTTCTGAAACAGTCACCAAAACATCCGTCTGATCAGGTACCGAAGACTCGTCCAAAAATACGTCCACTCCTTTGAATATATCCAACTCACGAAGACGTTCTATGGCAATCGACAGATTCTCAATGACCTAAAACAGTTTATTTCGAATGAATTTTAAAGTCTCTGGTTTAACAACCTCTCGAAAGTTCTCACCACCTAAGGAAGGTGCAACTAAGGAGTGTAAAAATGAAGGATTGGTTCTTCGATATCCTCTTATTTTCAATGATCCAATCTTTAGTTTAGATTGAAATAACTCTTCTAGTTTACTTTCTTCTGTACTAGTAGGAGAGTCTTCAAAAGAAGACGACATATTTATTTAGGTAAGCCAACTCCAACGTCCAAAATTGGACATGGATTGGAATTGTTGTGTTGGATTATGATGGCTGAAAGATATGATCGTCAAATAAGGCAAGTTGTTTTGGTACAAGTTGTTTTGATAGCTTAACTTATTTTTACAGGTTTTGGGGTGAACACGGCCAAGCAGCTCTAAAAGACTGCTCTATTTAGTTATTGGAGGCTTCAGCAACAGGAACAGAAACTTTGAAGAACTTGATCCTTCCTGGAGTAGGAAGCTTTTTAGTAGTCGATGACAAGGAAACGAGTTGGAGAGACCTGGGAAGAAACTTTTTTGTCGATGAAGATGCAGTATTCAATCATAGGTTTCGTGCAGATACAACTCAACGTTTGTTACAAGAGCTGAACGATGAAGTGGTGGGATACAGTCAAACAGTTTCCATAGATCGTTTCTTAAAAGAATATTCATCAGAAGATAGATTGCTTCCAATATTTGTTTGTTGCAGTCTTGACGAACAAATTTTATTGAAAACTTCCGAGTTTTGTTGGCGTCACCAAATTCCTTTTGTATATGCAGTTTCTTATGGACTATTGGGTTTAGTAAGAATAGCTATTCCAGAACATTGTGTATGGGACGCAAGAGAAGAGATGGTTGCCCAAGAGTTGCGATTATCGGAACCTTTTGAAGAACTCGAGCAATATTGTAATAATTTTCCTTTGGAGAGTTTGGATGATGCCAACCATTCCCTCGTTCCTTATGCAGTTATTCTTGTTAAAGCCTTCAAAGCCTTTATGGATTCACATCAAGGTCGTCGACCGGAAACTCGAGAAGATCAGGAAGCTATTCGTTTGTTGTTAAGGAGTTGGATGAGAACCCCAACTGAAGAAAACTTTATGGAAGCTTTGAAGCATTGCCATTTCATTTGGATGAAGTCTTTGGCAGAACCCAATGAGTCTCTTCAGAGTATTTTGAAGGACTATAAAACTGAAATGGAAGGCATTCAGCTACAAGTGGATAGAAAGGATCGTAACTTGAAATTTTGGATTCTTGTTGCTGCTGTCAAACATTTTGTTATAGAAGACGGACAAGGAAAGTTACCTTTGAAAGGGTAAGTTTAGACATATTTTTGTCTTTTCCTTGGAGGAATAGGTATTGAGTGAGTTATCTAGTTCAGTACCTGATATGATATCTGATACAGAATCCTTTATTGGACTACAAAGAGTATATAAGAAACGAGCAGAAAAGGAACATCGTATCATTTATCAACGTGCTCAATATATATGCAAACAAGTTGGTTTAGAGGAAAACTTTCTCTCTCCTTTGGAAGTTTTCGAGTTTTGTCGAAATATTAGGTCTATTGCGGTATGTATTTTGTTATTACTGTAAAATATAGTGATAAGGAATATCTGCTCTTAGGTGATGAGATATTGTTCTCTACAAGATGAATTTCAAAATAATACAGTTTTGAAAGATGCCTTGAAGAGTTGTTTGGATAGAAATGAAGAAGACGCTTACTTTTATATTGCCTTTCGTGCTTGTCTACAATTTCATCATCAACAGGGACATTTTCCAGGGCAAGTAATGAATGGTAGTTTGAGTTCTAAGGAACCATCTCTATTGGATTATGAGCAAGATTATATTCAACTTGCTCATTTAGCTGAAAAGTGGTGTAAAAGTTGCGATATTGTAAAGAATGAAAAACTGGATGCAACCCTAAGAGAAATGTGTCGCTATGGAGGTTCAGAGTTGCATAGTATTGCAGCTTTGACTGGTGGAGTTGCTGCACAAGAAATTGTCAAACTGGTGACCAAACAATTTAGGCCACTTAGTGGTTGGTTTATATTCAATGGTGCCCAATCAACTTCAGCTACTGTTTCTTTGTGTACACATATATAGAAAGAGGACTCCATAAGGAAAGTCCCTTGATTATCCAATGGTTTTAGTAAAATGACAAAATATATTTCTTTATTGTACCAAATATAGGATGAAGTTGATGCCACATATTTACAATGAAATGGACATTTCTTCATAGAGTTTAGTTATTAGCTCTAGGAAAACTGGGCTGAAAAGGAAGGACATGTCATCCTGAAAGATTTCATTTTGCTTTCTGATTCTTAAAAAGAATTCGCTAAACAAAGTAAGGATAGCGATAGGATATCTCTTTCACTTGTAGTACATCGAACATGTAGTCAAGCGCATGAACCACAAAGATAAACTTAGGTTCCTATCTCTGGGGATTGTAACTGACATATTTCTTTATGGTCATTTGACGATATATAAGAAATGTAGAGTTCTTATATATATATATATATATATATATAGACAAATGACCAATAAGAAGAATTTCAAACACTTTTAAAACCATATTCTCTATAATATATCATTTGTCTTTAACGGAATAAAAGACTCCTGTTATAAAGTATCCAAGTCTCCTAAGCGTATCCGAGTAGAATCAGGTATATCAATATGTGTATGAGTAGCTGCAACGACACATCCTCCTTGCATACGATGGAAATGAATTATCTGTTCCAAAATAGTCAAAGAATTGGTATCCAAAGCTAACGTTGGCTCATCCAATAGCCATAAAGCACGAGGAACTACAAGCAACTTAGCCAAAGAAGCTCGTTTCCTTTGACCTTGTGAAAGAAGAGAATACTTTTGATCGTGGACGTGACTAAGATTGACTGCTCGTAAAGCCCAAGATACTTCTTGATAGGGCATACCAGCTTTGCGACAAAATAACTTCAAACAACCATAGAGAGTTAGATCTTGTCGAAAACTGTCCTTATCATTTTCTCCTAAATAATGAATAGTACTGTTCCTCTGTAGCCAACCACTGACGTGGTCACCCAGATTTAAGAGATCACGTAGAAAGGTCGACTTACCAGAGGCATTGGCACCTTGAATAATACAAGCACTACCGGGTGAAAGCGATATATGAAGTCTGTCAATGAGAAGATCTCGTTGAGCAGGAGAATAACAAAGCGCCCTGCCGTGGACAACTAGAGGTGTATAGAAAGAACCTCTCATAACTCTTTGACTCTTATTGTATTACTAGTATGACTATGTGTGCAGTTTGTATAAACACAACTCGATATTCATCCGTCTCTCATACCCAAAAAGTCTCAAATCACTTTGGGCGGGTTAATTTGGTTTGATGACTTTAGAAAGCGTTGACGTTTTTGCCAACCATAAAGGTGGCTGTGGAAAGGTAACTTGAAGCCTATTTGCAATTGATTGGATAATCAGTTGACTTGTTATTATAAAGACTGTTCTCCTGTTCCATACTGCTTGTCAATATGCAAAGCAGCATCCTCAGCAAAAGGTGTGTGTAATGGATATGACCGTCATTGGCGACATATCTCGACTTTTATTGGGCGGTGATGTTTACGAAAGCAAAAACTTGAACGGCTTGGATGAAGTTGCGGAAAAATATTCGACAACTTTTCTTTTAGAAGCAGCAGCACAAGGTGTGGGCAAACCTTTGTCGACAACCAATTCCAAGAAACGCGAGTCTAGCTTTTATTTACACTCTCCTCCACCTAAAGGAAATAATTCAAGTAGTGGAAACATTGAAGTGGGAAACTATATGTTGCAAGTATCCGAAATCAACAGCCACATTCCTTCCAATCTTTTCTTAACTGTGGGTGGAGGATCTAAAGAGCAAATTGTGTTTGACGAAGATAAAAAAGAAAGGATAATAGGGACTTTAAAAGAGTCGCTTCATAAAGACTCTGATTCTTGGAAGGTAACTTTTGAAAGTTTTCATGGAAGTTTCTTTAACTGTTCTTTCTTAAAAGGTATTCTTAGATACAGACGGAGACCTGACCTTCAGTTGTTATACCCAAATTGCCCTTTGTTTTGCTGATAAAGTAGTTATTCCATTGATGCCTTCGTATATAGACTTTCGCAGAGTATCAAGCTTTTTAGAAGAGTTTTATGCCTTGCAAGAATCAAAAAATGGGAATGCAAAGATATTAGGTATTGTCTGGAATAATGTTGATTCTCAAAAGAATGAGCCTTGGAAACCCTTTTCAAATGTCTTTACTCCTACGAATGCAGTGAAGAGTGTGATTAAAGACTTGAACACTCATCTTGCCAGGGTATGTTATACAAGTATTCCGTTGATATAGATAGATATCTCTTATTTTTGATATTTCTAGGTTGCACAGCATTTCAGTCAAATATTCTATCATCCACTACCTGACGATACACAGGACGAAGACAAATTATGTGAAATGTTTTCACAATCGTCGTCTTTATTGATGCGCAACTTTGGTGTCACTGGCATGGCTTCTACTGACTGTGGCATTCCATTTTGTTCGATGACGAAAGGTGAACTGCTGGGAAGTAGAATGAAATATCAAATGAATGATGAATCCATTAAGAACATGTGTTTAAACATTCAAGAGTTGCTTGATAAATTGTCCTAATGACTATTGAATTCTTGTAGTGATTGTTTTCGGAATGATATATAGAACCATGTTGAGAGTGAATGTGGAAACCTACGAAATTGCCACTCTAATAAAGTCATTGGAATGAATTGTTACGAAGTCAAGTTGCACGAACAAATTTTATTCACTCAAACGAACACACATCCATTGATATATGTTCTTTGCAAGTAGAGAGTTATTTAGGAACTCCATGCAGCGTAACATTGTTTGCCTGAAAAAAGGAAGATGTCAAACTTTGTAACCATTGCCTAAAGTCTTTACTCACAGTCTGTACAGCATTCAATAGGCACCAGAATGCATTGACTTGTTGGGGCATAACCTCCTCTGTTGACAAGTTGATTTTCTTCTGCATTCAAAAGGCGATAGCTGGATGAGCCATAAGAAGAAGATGATTGTCCGTAGGATGGAGGTTGAGAATAGGATGGAGGTTGAGCATAAGTTGGGGCTTGGCTATAAGTTGGTTGAGAAATAGGGCAAAGTTCAGCATATTGACCTAGTTTACATAACCTTGTAAGCTAAATTGGATGATACTCTCTTTTTTTTATACATACAAGTAGTCATACAGCATTCCTTGGAGGAAGAAGAAGAAGAAGAAGAAGAGTAACCTCCTCTCAAGAATTCATTGGATGCCATTTCTGATACAACTGCTGCATATGATGCAACTACAAAGCTTAAGAAGATTACAGCAATTCCAAAAGACTTCATATTTAGCTTCACTAGATACTTGGTTAAGTTTCAAAATATTCTATGAATAAACGAATTATAATGAAATTCATGAAATGTTTTGCTCTTTTAAAGCTCTTTCTATGGAAACTGGCACGTCATTTTGCAAGAAATGTTTGGTTGAGAGCGATCCAAAGAAATGTCCAATCCAATCTCGTTTGAATGTGTTGGCAAACAGTAAATGAATGGTAGGTTGCTTCGTTATTTGAAAATTTACCGTCCTTTCACTCTCAGTAGAGTCGTTTTCGTTCCAATACAATTTGAGGGAGACTTTCTGGAGATATTTTGACCATACGAAGTTTACCTCTTGTGTTATAACTCATATATCTTGTAACTATGGTGATCAGTCCTTTGAACATTTTGATAAAAGATAATCTTTTAGCCAAGAAAGTAATAGAAATATAAAAATATTTTTTATGCTTTTCTTTTACAAATTTCAGTATAAGCCTATCCGTCTTACTTGTACTTTGTCAGAATTGGCTTTTGTTTGACTCGCACTAAAAGTAACTAACCTAATATTCTTCGAACAAGTGTGGCTACTTTATGCATAGCTTTGTGACTCCTTGAATTAATTTTCAAGGCCAAGCTAGAAAGTTATTTTGAATATTTGAAATGTCTATACGAAGTACTCTTAGACGGGAAATAACTAATTTCCCATTCTAGTGTTGCACGAATTGATAAACCAAACAGAATGATCTAGAATCATTTTTGTTTGCTTATGGAATGAAAACCTAAAAGCGCTATTCTTCTGCAGTCTTTTCTTATTCTAATCCATGCAGACAAATAGTAGAGTTTGATGTTCTCAGCGAATACTTTGCTAACTCAACGAACATTCTCAACTACGTGATTTAAATAATTTCTACCAAATCCATGAATACTTTTTTTACTTGTTATCTTGCATCTGCATACTTCCAAGTTTCATTACTTTCTATATGATGATTTGTGACAGTAGCATTTTTGAAATCTGGAGGCAAATTTCGGATATTGCACTCATTGAATTGCTCGACGCTTTGCGGGGTATTGTTATTATTATTATCACCGCGACAACCAAAAAGAGAAGGTTATCCGATATTTTTTCAAATTTATTGCCTTTTTGATTAGTGAAATAGAACACACCTCTAGTCTACTTTATTTTTCAAACCAATCACAAGTAGAAGAGACATGGACGTGACTCAACTTTTGCTCCATGCTCAGTCAGCGGACTTTAAATTGAGATATGAAGCAGAGCAAAGCTTGAAGCAACTTGAAGAAACCAACTTCCCCACTTTTGCAGCTAGTTTAGCAACAGAATTAGCGGACCAGAGTAAACCTCCCTCTGTAAGACAGTTAGCTGGTCTTGTCTTGAAAAACAAATTTGATGCACGTTCCAGCGTAAGAAGAGAAGAACTTGCCAAGAGATGGGCTGCAGTAGAAGATACTGAATCCAGACATAAAGTAAAGGCTTTGTTGTTGCAAACTCTTTCCTCTGAGGTGCAAGAGGCAAGACATACAGCCGCACAAGTGGTTGCTGCTTTGGCAGTCATTGAGCTGCCATTGGGTTTGTGGAATGAGCTTATTGAAATATTATTGGGCTATGTAGTCAATCAGAATTCGAGCGACGAACTTAGAGAATCGAGCATCATGACGCTGGGTTATATGTGTGAAACTGCTTCACAAAATGGAGAAGTTGATATTTTAAGTCAAAGAAGTAGTCAAATTTTAACTGCAGTAGTAAGAGGAATAGAAGAACCAGAAGAAAAGTTCAATATACGCTTTGCCGCGATATCTGCTTTATTGAATGCTATCGACTTTGCAAAGGCTAACTTTGAAAGTGAAACGGAAAGGACATATATCATGAATACAGTTTGTAAAGTTGCATCGGGTTCAGATGAGCGCATAAGGATAGTTGCATTTGAATGTTTTGTAAAAGTAAGTGCTCCAACTCAACTTGTGTTCATAAACTTAACTTGTAAAAGATTGCAGAGTACTATTATTCACATTTGGATGCTTACATGAACATGTTGTTCCAATTAACTGTGAATGCTATTACTAATGATGTTGAAAGTGTAGCTCTACAAGCCATTGAATTTTGGACGACCATTTCAGAGGAAGAAATTTATCGAAATCAGGAAGCCGAAGAATTGAATAAAAAGAGTTCCTCAATGGTACGTTGCTTTATTTCATTCTTTAGTATTTCATGAACTGTACTATCTTCACTTTAGAACTATATCGTTCAGGCATTGCCATATTTGTGTCCAGTCTTATTGCGTTGTCTTTTATTGCAAGAAGAAGATCAAGACGAAGATAGTTGGAATAGAGCTACTGCTTCAGGCACATGTCTTACGCTCGTTGCTCAAGCGAGTAAAGATGCTGTCGTTCCCTTTGTGATTCAGTTTGTACAAGAACATATTGGAAATGATACTGATTGGCGTTCGAGAGAAGCTGCAACATTGGTAGGTATTTATTTTTCAAAGAAAGAGAATGTTTGGCACTTATGAGGAAAAGGCGTTTGGTTGTATTTTGGAGCCAGATGGACCTTCTGCACAAGGATTGGAACCTCTTGTTACGGAAGCCGTTCCGATTTTGCTCAATCTATTGACAAGAGACTCAAATGTGGTGGTTCGTGACACTTCTGCTTGGACTCTTGGAAGAGTTTGTTCTTTAAGTAAAGAAGCAACGAAACGATATCTTCAACCATTAACGGAAGCGGCATTCAACGTAAGAGATGAACATTTGGTTCATTTTCAGACTTTTTGAGGGAATGATGATATTTAGGCTTTGGAACGAGATGAACCACGAGTAGCATCCAATGCAGCTTGGATCTTTTTGAATATTGCAGAGTCTTTTGAAGAGGACCATGACAAATTAAATAATGAGTTGGATATATATGTTGAGAAAATAATGTCTAGTCTCTTCTATGCTGCTGCAAGAGAAGATGCAGCGGAACATCATCTTCAAGTTTCGAGTTATGAAGCATTTGCGCCACTGGTACATTGCGTTTCTGTTAGTTGTCAGAATTTTATATTTCAGGCATGTGTCGGTCTCATTAAGAATTTTTGGTCAATGACAAGTTGTGAATTGTTTAGAGTATACCTCTACTCTTAAGTAGATTGGAGGCAACCTTTCAAATGGAAGTGAATGGAACCGAAGCAAGAAACGAACAAGCAGAAACTCAAGGCCTTATATGTGCTTCACTACAAGCAATCATACAACGCCTTCGACATGACGTTGTAGAATATAGTGATCGAATGATGCAGGCATTTTTATTTGTTTTATCTTCTGGATCTTCTTCTTCTGAACATGAAGATGCTTTGTTAGCTATAGGAAGCTTAGCAGATGCTATAGGAGAAGATTTCAACAAGTATATGTCTCACTTTGCTCCGTTTTTGAGTGTTTCTCTTCGAAATTGGGATCAGGTAAATAGATTTTGTTATGTATAATGATACAAACGATTTTCTAACAATTTACAAGGTGGACCTTTGTAAAGTGGCTGTAGGTGTAGTCAGTGATATCTGTCGCTCATTGGAACTTGGAATTCTTCCGTATGCTGATGATATTGTTATGTATTTATTAAGTGCCTTGAGTAGTCCAGAATTGGACCGAACAGTAAAACCTCCCATTATCACATGTTTTGGTGATATTGCATTAGCGATAAGTGGAAAGTTTGAGCGTTATTTCTCTCATGTTATGCCAATATTACAACAAGTATGTATTATTCAATATTTTTTGCCAGCAACTTAATTTGCATTGACTAGGCAGCTCAAGCTTCATTGGCTGTGCATGTATCTGAGGATGACTTTGATACTCAAGATTGGGTTATTGAACTTCGAGAAAGCATTTTACAAACATGTACTTCCATTATTCAGGGCTTGAAAACGGATAATAGGTTTGCAATGATCCAAATTTTATTTTTGATAGATTACAAAACTCAATTTGCTGGTCTTAGGCAAGAGTTGATTATTTCTGGAAGACATTCAGAATGGATACTTCAGTTCTGTGAACGTGTTATTCAAGAAAAATTGTGTTGCACCGAAAAGTTGATTGCTGCTGTTGTTGGTGTGGTTGGAGATATTGCGTCTGCTCTGGAAAGTTTGCGTCCCACTTTGAAACAGATGCCGTGGATTCAGCAGATGATCGATCAGTGTTCAAAGAGTCCTGATAAAGATATCCAAAATGTGGCAATGTGGGCAAAAGGAATCGTATATTAAAAGAGTTGAAGATTGAACTTGATATCGTTTGCCTTGCGAGCAATAAAAAACAATACAATCGTTCACATTTATTTTTTTCTAAGAACACACTTTGGTATTCATGTAAGAGTAACCGCTTTCATTTATGGTATTATCGCTGACGTCGGAGCGGCAGTAGCAACAGAAGTCGGAACAGCAGAAGCAGCAGCCGTCGGAACAGCAGTTGTTGTTGGTGGTGCTGGAGGAACTAATAGAAACTCCAGAAACTGAACTACAGAGTTCCCAGCAGCAACGTCAGGAGAAATAACTGGGTCACCTTCGACAGAGTCTCCTACGATAACACTGTTAGTGATACTTTTTATTCATATAAGCTTCTCATACCAGTCGAATTTTTCGTAAAGTTAAGAGGCAGTCCTATCAAGGAAACAACGCCTGTTGTACCACTAGAAAGGGAACTAAACTCCACTGTTGTATTCACTGTACTAGCTACCAGTAAACGACCTAAAAAGTCTATTGCTCCAGTTACGTTTTGCTTGGCTGCACTTAGTGCACCAGTGGCGTTGGCTGATGAATTCTCCCAGGCAGTGTCATTTGAAGCAAGGAAAGTATAGTTCAGAAAGGTGTTGTTGTATATGCTTGTCAGATTGGTCAGTTCCATACTTTGTACGGTAAACGTATAGTCTTTTTGACTCTGTAGCAACGAATATATTGTTGTAGCATTAGAAGCCGCCAAAGTAACTCCTAACAAAACTGAAAGCCATATGAAACTAAGGTATATTTTCGTGAATGTCATTGTCTACACTGTAGTAGCAAGAACTTCAAAGGCACAATCACCTTATAAGGAATGAAATCATTTATTACCACGTCAGAGTAAACAAATGACTTTCTTCATGTGTCGATTCAGAATCGAAAAGTCATCATATAAAAGAAGATTAGGGGGCCACTTTGAGTTTTTCCAATGAATGATAAATCCTTCCGTTTCAAGTTATCAAGAGAGTGTAGGCTTGTATAAGTTTTATATAAATGAAATAAACTATAAATACACTCCAAAGTCTGGTCCTTCGTTCTTCTTCCACTCATTTGTCTCAAAGAAAATGAATGAAGCGACACTAATTTTTGACCGATTGGTACAGGAAAAGACAAATTTGGCCGAGTCTGCAAAGGACAAGGATTTCGACTCCACTTGTTCAATCCACAGGCAGACACCACTGCAGAATGGAGGACGAGCTTCCACGTTTCACCGGATCTTCCACAGACTATAGCTTTTTAAAGAAGCCAATTTTTCTTGATGCCCTACATAGAATTTGGTAATTTGTGAAATAAGTATCAATATGAAATCTGCAATCTTCGCTTTCCTTGTTGTAGCACTTTGCACTGTCGCTATCCAAGCTTCTCCTCTTGAAGACACTTTAGATGCTTTTATGCGAGGTGGTTACCAAGCACCTAGCCACGCACCAAGTCCCGGCTGTTGCAAATTGAGCTGTAAGTATGCAGAAGTCGTCAAGGGGCACTGCTGAACATCGACTAGGTCAATACACTCAGATTTGTGAACAAGTGGTCCAGACTCAGCAAGTTATTCAGACTCAACAAGTTATTCAGACCCAACAAGTTATTCAGACTCAACAGGTTGTCCAAAGTCAACAAGTTTCATCAGCATACGGACGAAATGAGGTTTCAAGAGGTGGATATTCTTCCCAATCGGTAGCTCCTGCTCCAGCACCTTCTTGTGTTTCTGTCCCAGTAAAATGCTGTATCGAATGTAAGTGTATACGTCTAACAATCTTGTTGCCTTGTAACTTTGTAAATAGGCTCCTCTTGCTACCAGCAAGTATCTCCAATTTCTACTCCCGTACAAGTTTCTCCTTCACAGCAAGTCTATCAAACACAACAAGTTTCATCGCAATCAGCATATTAAGCGAGATGTAAAGGGATATGGGCCAATGTGCCCAATACTTACAAAGAAATAAATGTGTCTTTTGTAGCAATCACTCATGGAACTTTTGTTCTTAAATGATGCCTAGTTACATTCATAAAACGAAAGTTTCACTACATCTTCATTCATCCATGCTGAAAAAAGTAAGTACCATATGGATATGAATAGCATACACTATATCACATGTTATCAAAAAGTTCCTCCAACACTTTTCTAGAAGTATCTACAGAGGGCTTCACAGAGTAAAGACTTCCAGGCGCATTCCTTAAATGTGCTGCTAGATATTTCCAGTTATGTGGTTTGTATATCGACTTGGACTGCGAAGAGGGAAGAAATGAATATGGTAAACTGAGAAGTTGCTCTTGTTTCTGGAGCGAATGCTGTTCTGCAAGTGTCTGATACAAGTCTTCCTTATAAGCATGAGCATTGCTTGTATTACTTGCTTCTACTACCAACGAGCTATGGCGGTTCAGTCTTTGCAGTAATGGGAGAGATGGATCCTTTCATATTTGTTGAATGGTCATTTGACACCTAATAAAGGCTTTGCGTCTTACCTCTTGAATCTGCTTAGTAATGGAATGTTCATTGATTCCATAACCACTTTGATAAGCTTTGTCATCAAGAAACAGGTTGATTTCATTTTCTACATCTTTCAAGATTTCCTTTTTGTCCTTTACAACCTTTCCTTTCTGTACTTGGGCCTCAAAAGGAGTAAAAATATCATCTTTCTCTGATCCAGTTATCAATATACAAATGAGACTGAAATAACAGCAGCAAACGAGACACTTACCTGATTTCTTTCCTTGACATATATAACGACTTTGAAAGTATTGCGTCCAGAATGCTTGTTCCGACATTTTAGCAGGTACATAACTCTGAAAGGCAAGATGGACGGCTGGATCTTCTAGAAATATCTTATGAATGATATCCTGAGTTAAACGGTATTTCACAGTTTTCCCTTTCTCTTCCACTGGATTGATTTCCGAAAGTATCTCCGAAGATATTCCTCGAGTCTGCTTTACGGAGGCTTGTTCTTCCTCTTACGAAAAATGAGTAACACAACATGATATCAACACTACAATATTACGCACCTTTATTCAGTAATTCTTGTTCCGACTGGTGTAGTCTGTACCAAACGCCATTCCAGAAATGCGTATCAGAAATTAGTCCTCCTCCTACCAGACTCATATGTAGTTTTTGCAGTTCTGGACGTTTTCTCAATACTTCCAGCCTTCTTTTCGCTTCTTCAGATGAGACACCAGATTTAGTACTTTCCGATTCTTTTTGTGGTTGTTCTGTTGTGCCACTATACAAAACATATTTCACTCAAAGGTAACTTCACACGAGATATCACTTCATACCTTTTCTCCTTTGAAGCCTTCAGTTTTGCCAATTGCCTCGATATGAAGTCTTTTATTTCGTCTCTAGAAACAAAGTCCGGCTTGGCAGCTCGAACAAATTCAAATACATAACTTTCCGAACTGTTCAAGGTTGTAAGCTTCAACAGTGCCTATAGTATGCTGAGACTAGATCCTGCACTATTCTCTCACTGCCATCTCACCTGTTTGCTTCCTTGTGCGGAGACCATCTGACTCTTTACATCCAACAACGACAACGAAACCGAATGGGGAAACTATAAGACCGGTTATGTCCGAATAAAGATGCAAAGAATACTGAGACCTCAGCTTGTGAAGGAGTCCAGCCAACACTGTTGTCGAGAACCTTCAAAGTTCCTGGACGTTTATGATAAGAGGCTGACCTTTCTATCAACGGAGTTGCCTCTTGTTTCATATCTATTTTTCAAAAGACAATTTCAAGTTTTAGTCATTTCTACTATACAAAAACTTTAAAATAAATTTGCATGATCAACTTATGACTCTTCGAAAAGATTTCTCAAGTTTCAGTTTTTACTTGAAATTGATATCTTTTCAATAAAAGAAAGTGAGATATAGACAATCCATTGGATGGGCATTGAAAGTTCCAAGTTTACAGAAAGTGAAGTCGACAGTGACGAACTAGAAGGTCACTATGGATACCGTATTATGAAAGTAAGTTGTAGTTCACTTGTAGAAAAAGAGTAAACCTATGTGATAGTTATTGGAGAATGGGTCGGGTATGAGAGCTGGACTGAGAGTTTATGAAGATTTCATCGTTGCCGTTGACGACTTGATTGTTGAAGAAGAGGAAGAAAGAATTCCAGAATATTTAAAGGAAAAGACAGGACAGCAAGTCAAGTTGGTGGTTTGGAACTGTCTTGACGAAGAGGAGCGAGAGGTACTCTGAAAGCTTTGTGTGTTCTTCATATTTCCTTTCAACTTGCTCTGTTATTCCAAAGGTTGTGTTGGTTGTAAATAAGCCAACAAAAGATATGGGCTATCTTGGAGTGATTGTGAGATACGAGTCACTGTTCCAAGCAGCCGAATACTCTTGGCATGTGATTAGTGTTGTACCCAATAGTCCTGCTGATGAAGTGGGTAGGTTGATCGATGGTCTTTCCTTTATTGACTTGTAACATATTCTAAGGTCTTATGCCACAATCGGATTATATCGTAGGTACACCCAGTGTGGCTTTCCGTAGTTATGATACTCTTCCACAACTGGTAAGCTTATGTCAAGGTTTCAAGTGTTCCTAACAACTTGAGAAGGTTTATGATGCTGCACATTTACAGAATCCTCTCGATCTGATGGTTTGGTCAAAAGCCACTGGGAAAGTGGTAAGTCAACCTTTCAAACATGAGTTTATTCAGGCACTGATGAAACAAACTACAGAGACTAATTTCTGTGGAACCTGAAATAACTGAGGAAGGAACACCTTTATTAGGTACAAATATCTGACCAATCAACAATTCAATAATTAATACAGTTTAGGTTGCGAATTAGCGAAAGGTCTCCTTCATCAACTACCCAGGAGAAATACTTCCAAGACGCTCACACGATATATTAAACAGGCAGAAACGACTGAAACACCGAATACTCTTGATAGTGAAGAAAGTAACGAAAGCAGTACAAAGGATACGACATATTCCAACAGCATAGATACGACAAATGAAGAGTTTTATGATACTCGTTCACCGTCTTCTTTTGAGGCACGTAACCTGGAACAGGTTTCTGATATTGTAGAACCAAGCAGACAAAGTTTCGACAGTCAGAGGACTAAGTCAGGCTCGACGACCTTCAACAAGAATACTTGAAGACGCATCACTTTCTGTAGTTCGAATACGAAACAAGAAAATACTTACATATGCCAACCGTTGGCTCCTTTAAAAGGTTGACTAACTTTGCCTTGAGGAGTACTGAAGGCTACAGATTGAAAAGTGGGCTCCATTTTTCCACGAGGGAACCATCCAAGGTCGCCACCTTTCTTTGCAGAACTGCACTCACTATACTGCAATGCCAGCTCACCGAATCGAGTCGGTGGTACATTCTTATCCAGTTGAAGATATTCTGTGTCAATCATATTCCAAACTTGCATAATTTTTCCCTGTTTTTCACATAATATATGACGTGCCTTGAAACAAAGTGTGAACAGACACTTTCCAATTGAAAGTGGCAAGACCAACCTTTACAAAGTTGCAAGTCTTCAGTTCTTTGTCTTTGTTTTCCGTTTTGTTGGACTTTTTATTTCCCATTACTCCAAGAGAATAGTCTTTCGATCGAAAGAATAAAAAAATAATAAAAATTATGGAATAGTTCCATACTCTATTTGTTGATTTAGATTGACATTCGACGACGCCCTCACACAACTGAAGTTGGAATAGTCAAGGGCAGGTAAGACAAGTTATTTTCACAGTTTATGGGCACAAATTTTGAAGGTTTTTTTTGTACTCAGTACTTTCTGTGGCAACTGAAGCGCAACTATGCGTGCAAAGTGGAAAAAGAAGAGAACACGACGTTTGAAGCGAAAGAGAAGAAAGATGAGACAACGTTCCAAGTAGTGGAAGCGATTCCTCGGAGGACGGAGCTAAAATAGCTTTCTCAAGCAGTGGAAGTTATTTATGCTACTCAACTGCTGTGAAGTATCTATTTCTTGTTTGGAGGTTCACAGTGTTTCCAAGGGTTCGCAGAAGCTTTGATAAAGAACTTGGTTTTGTTTCAAACCTGGTACACTAGTTGTTATGTCTATAACAGTCGAAAAACTACATCAGTCCCAAATTACATTTACTCGACATTTGTTTCGAAAACACGTAGATTGGAATATGCGAATATTGTTACTATCCACAGTACACAGACTGTTATTACTTGACAGCTCAGTTAGATAACACCAAACAAGTTCTTTTCCTTTGAATGATATTCTTCATTTACTCAACGACGATACCACTTTCTTGAAGCAAATTCTCGGTCACCTTGTTCAGCTGCTTTTTCCAATGTTGTAAAAGGAGGCAGTCTCCATTGTCCACCATGTAAACTAATAGAAGAACTGCTTTCAAATGACTCTGTTGGATTATTTAAAAGAATCTGCACGGAAAAGTCGCCATGTTCTTGTACCATTCTCATCGTTGGCTCTTCATAGGAACTTGTGGGGGAAAAACTAGTGGTTAAAGGAATTTCATTCCACTCAGGGACTTTTGAATGACACAAGTTACCACCAGAAGCATCCTTTTCAAGCATTTGAGATTCATCTATTACAACTGAATCACTGTCTGTTCCTCGTTGCAAGTGATCCACAAAATAGCAGTTTCTTTGTTGCTCCAATAACCAAAGTTGATACTTGTAAAGTCTTTTTTTGAGCTTCGTCTTTACTTCAGGCTGTGAGTCGTCTTCCGTAGCTAACAATTTCTTTTCATTCTCTGCTAAAAGACACAACCTACGCAACGGATCACTACTCTTCACTATTTTAGAATCTTCCGATGTTTTCCTCAAGTCACTAGCTTTTCTTTCTGTATTGGGCAAGCTCCAATATTGATATTCTTCCTTTGAATGAGTATTATTTGCTTTCACCATATTCCATTTACATCTTGCACCCACTCCCTTTGCACAGTGTTTACTACAGAACCTACCACTGCCATAAAGACCGTCGTGAGCTGCACCGCAAGATTCACAAATATTTATAAACCAAGAGGTTCCATAGTTGGGAGGTCCATTGACCATAACTGTATTTGCTTCTTCAAGAATATTGGAAGGTGTTTCTACGTCCACAAGGGTTGCTTGTCTTTTTCTCTCTGAGTTGTATGCAAGTGTGCAACTTGAATCTGATTTTGGGTTATTCTTGTTAGGATAAGGACTAGATTCAAGCAACGCGGGAGAAGGCTCCCTAGGTAACCTGCCTTCTGAAATAGCAGTGTAGTTCTGGTCAGAGTCCCCTTGGTTCTTCTTCTTCTGTAGAGTTGCAAGTTTATATACTAGAGAAGAGACAGAAGCATCTGGCATAGTGACTTGAATGTCTGGTTTCCCAAATAAACAGCCTATTCGAAGTTATGAACCGTCACACTTTTTGTCTAATCCTTGTCAACAAAAGCAAAATCGGAGACACGCGTATGAAAATGCACCACAAATTCAGTGCTGACCAAAACGGATTTCAATTTGAGAATGTCTTTTTCAGAGAAATAGACGAGGAGAAGATATTTCTCAGATATATATATATTAATATATATATATACAATGAAATTCAATCACTTGTACACAGACCATTCACACACAGAACTCAATAATATTTCTCTATTTATGTCATAATATATAATCCATATCATTATATATATATATATATATATACTTTTGGTTATTCTTGTATCGATTCAATATATATATATATATATATATATATATATATTCTATAGTCACAACAACATTCCAATGATGTATGAGATATGACTGGGAATTTCGTAGATCAGGGGAGTGATAACCTGGAGACTTTGGAAACTTACCAAGACTGGTTAGATATTTTAGAACAACTGAGGAACGAAAATGACCTGAATGCTTTGAACCAAGCCTATGAAAACTTTGCACTAGTTTACTTTCTTCCTCCAGAGATATGGTTACAGTGGGTAAACGACGAGAGGCATCGTTTGATGGAGCACGACCGTGAACTTGCAAATACACGTGGTTTAGAAATTGTGGAACGAGCACTCAACGAAACTTTGTATTCTGTGGAACTATGGTTGTTATATTTGGACCTTTCGGTACAACTCTGTGAGCAAAGCAAATTGTCAGAGAACGTTGTACGTGAAAGATTCGAACAGGCAGTCACTCAAGTTGCACTTGATTTTCGACATGGCTGGAAAGTATTCGAAAAATATTGGGAGTTCGAAGACAAATATGGGAACAAAGACAACGTAGACAAGTTGAAGATGCGTTGTGCTTCTTTACCCTTCTCAAGATATCCCGAAGTGTTGTTGGAAACAAAGGACGAAGATATACTCCAAAGAATGGGAAGAAATCAAACAAAGAGAGAAGAGAGGAACAAATATGAAAATCTGATATTTAGCCTTGATATATCTAAAGCAACTGAGCAAGTAATAGAAATGGAAAAGATGGTGGAAGCCTGGAAGTCATATGCCGAGTTCGAAACTAGCGTAGATTTGCTGCGAGCCAAAATGATATATGAACGGGGTTTGAGAAATTGTTATTTTGTACCCGACTTGTGGTTGTTCTATTTGGGTTTCTTGACTGATCACTTCCCCTTATCCGACTTGAATACTCAAGCGACAACAAAAAAGGCATTCTCCTGTGTACCCAATTCTGTAGAGATTGCAAAATATGCAATGAGAGCTCAGGAAAGAAGTGATAATGGTTTCCATGAGTTATCGAATATATTTTGGAAAGCGTGGTCTGTTATGTCAATGTTTCCTGAGCATTTGGTACAACTGTCTCTTAGCTACTTGCACTGTTTGAGACGACTTTGCACTGATGAAAGGCTTGACAAGAAATATTTTTCCGAAATTCTGAGCGATTTTCAAAAGACTTTTGATAATGATGCTTTAGCTTCAGCTGACCCATCCTGTCAAATTTTAAGGTTCATTGCTGGTTGCTTTGAAGTTGTTCTTAGGGGAAGTGTGGAAAATATTCGAAATGTTTGGGAACAAATGCTCCGAAAACACGGAAAACTCGCAAATACTTGGTTAAGATATATTCACTGGGAAATACATCAACAAAACTACGAAAACGCAAGAAGGTTATTTAGAAGAGGTATTCATACTGTTGTAGAAGAAGTCGAGATTTTAGCACAAGAATGGATAGGATTTGAAGGTCTTTATGGCGATAATTCTCAATACGAAAAGGCACTCAAAGTCACAAATGAGCGAAAGACTTTTTGCGAAAGAATTTCTACGCAACCCTCACGAAATTCGAATGCAAAACCTTCATTTTCGCAAAAAGAAGATTACCGAAGCAAACCGAAAAGAATGAAAACGAAGAAAGATGATTCGGAACATCAAAACAATATGTTGTCATTAAATTCATTGCAGAGTACTTCTATCGGAGATAGGAAATGGCACAAGGATCTTCATACTATATTCGTTAGCAATTTACCAAAGACAACAACAGAAGAAGATTTCCAGTCGCTATTTCAATCTGTAGATGGCTTTTTAGAAGCTCGACTTGTCAAGGACAGGGAAGGGATACCCAAAGGTTTTGGTTATGTTGAATTTCAGAATAACATAGGTGTTAGGGAAGCTTTGAAGGCAGATCAGTCGATGTTCTTGGGACAAAAGATCATTGTCAAACGTTCAAAGCCTCCCAGGTTTCAAATGTCTTCTACTCCAAGTCGTAGGATAGGAATAAGAGTTGGTACTAGAAGTGATAAAACGAAAGTCTTACAAGAAACTGAGGAGGAAGTGGATGATGTTGAGGAATCTTCATCGCAAACGACAACTAAAGCATCATGGACGCAGGACGACTTTCGAAAATGGATACGAGAATCTTCCTTTCAATGAGATAAATTAGCCATGAAGATGTGATGGACTTTGAAGAGTCCTTTGTAGAAAATTTTTTTATAAAAAGACTCTATCTCAGAACTTGTTTTCATGCTTTAAGGACAAGTCGATTGGAAACAACGAAACATTAGTTGACTGTAATAGTAACCTTGATAGGATATTCTCACTAACTTGTGTCAACAATATCTATTCATCTCATTAGATATGAAAATTTAAGATGATGAGACAGACAAGACACGGTGATTGGCCAAAATAGAAAAAGACCGGGTTGGGAATTTTTTGAAACAGGAAAAGCGTTAAAGCTTACGATTCTCATCATATATGTATAGAATGATTCATTCGGACCCAAAGCACTTTCGTCTTTCAACGAAAAATACCAAAAAGGTATACTTCCTTATTGGAGTGAGAATTATTTGTATATTGTATTTAAGTTTATATCCTTTCCTTGACATAAATACTTTGAAAGGAACAAAGAAAAAAGTAGACCCTTCTTACTGGAACGTCTATCACAGTGTAGAACAACTCGCCTCGAAATTGGAGGTTTGGGAGCACAAAAACTTGAAAAATTTTCCTATTTGTCGTTTAGAAAGGGTTTGTAAAACTGATAAAGGTCAATGGATACTTCCAAAATGGTTAAATAACTATCATTTCTGGTTAGAAAAATGTGGTCTCAACCAATCCTTAGTTTGGTATGCAGATATTCAGGATCCTATCCATTTGCATAATAGTTCATTCCAAGGTGATCTTATCGGTACTCAAGTCTTACGTTGGCAGCTTCCTCATCTCATTGCCGACACAATATGGATCTTGCTCTGGAGGCATTTTATTTATTACTCTGAAAATACAAAGTCATGGTCATTCACATGTGTGAGTTCAGCTTCCAGACCATGTATTACAACTCTCTTTTGGAGTGCCTTGGAACCAGTTTTACTTAACTATCAAAGACCTAAAGAAGAAGATTGGACGTCGCAATACTTACAACAAGTATTATTGAGTACCATACCAACACAATGGAAAACCATTTCTCCCGAATCTCAAGGTTGCTTTCGGTCAGTCACTTTTAGTAGACTTCGACCCGCTCATATTCCAAAACATGTGTTATCTCAAGAAGACATATTTTTCTTAGAAAATGGAATCTTAAGGGAAGACCGTTTAAAAAGTTCCTTTCAGAATGCTAAAGACACTGGGAAGTGCATGATCACCATTGCATTAAAGAATAATAGTGTTGGATATTCAAGCAATCGTTTGAACTCTTTTCATGAAAATCTATTTGAACAAGTTGCCAATCTGATTCCTAGACTTGCATTGGAGTCTACTACCGAAACTTATCGACAGGACATAAATATTCGTTTGGTAGATTTTCATACTAATGATCTTGATGATTGGATAAGTGCAAAAGAGAAACTTCAAGCAGTAGATGTTGTAGTCACTGATCATTCCATTGCTAACAGCCAGTTCCTATTGCTACGTCCCAATACTACTGTCATTGAAGTGCTTCCATTTTCATATTCGGCAGTTATGTTTAAAGAACTTGCATTGAGCTTGGGATTGGATTATCATTCTGTATCTTCCAATCCAGATGAAGAAACATTCCTTGATTGTCTATTTCGATATGAACAGGACCAACATTCTCTTTCCCAACTAGTTCAAGCATATCGTCAAGAGGCAGAAAACTGGCATCGTGGCATATATCAACAAACGCTTCATTTGGATGATCTGGAGACTACTGATAAGGTTCGAATGAGTCGACATTGTGCTCGACAACAACGGATTTCAGCAAATGCATCGGAAATAGCTCACTTTGTTATCCAAAGAGCATTGACTCCATGTCTAACTGGGCTTTGGTATCATCAACATAATATGTAGAAAGGATTCCCATAGAAATATCGTTTATAAAGGTCATGACGCATATGGAAGACAAATATGTCAACTATACCCAAGAATATCAAATAACTGTTCTCAATTCCTCCTCCCTTATTCAACCATATAAGCCACCAGTTAGTAAGTCAAATTGCTTCATGAAAGCTCATCAAAACTTCTAATCATAAACAGGCTCCACGTCGACATCCATCTCTCTGGGAATCACCATTCCTGCCAACTTACCGCGAACCTGCAACTCTAATTGTGAAACAAAGTCAGAATGAGCCTTCATATACTCCACACAAGCATCCTTTCCTTGTGCAATATTGTTTCCACCATAACTATACCAAGAACCTTTTCGAATCACCAAACCAAGTTCTTCTGCTGCATCCAACAGACAGCCATAAGTATCAATTCCTTTACCAAATAAAATATTCAACTCAACTACACGAAACGGAGGAGCAATCTTATTTTTGGCAATTTTGACTTTACATCGTATGCCGACATTATCCTTGAGCGTGTCTTTGCGTCGTATATCTAATCTCACCGATGAATAATACTTTAATGCCATTCCGCCTGAAGTTACTTCTGGACTACCAAATAGAACGCCTATTTTTTGTCGCAACTGATTCAAAAATATAACTGTACACTGACTACGACTCATGGAACCAGTAATCTTCCTCAAAGCTTTGGACATAAGTCGTGCTTGAGCACCCATTTGTTGATCATTCATATCTCCTTCTATCTCAGAACGAGGAACCAAGGCTGCTACAGAGTCAATAACGACAATATCTACTGCAGCGGAACGAACGAGTTGATCCACAATTTCCAACGCCATTTCTCCCGTGTCTGGTTGCGAAACCAACAAGGACTGAATATCCACTCCTAGTGCAGAACCGTAAGCTGGATCCAAGGCATGTTCCGCATCCACTGTAAGAAAAAAAAGATTGAGAAAGAAAACGAGTTATCAAAGTTGAATCATACCAAAAGCGGCAACTCCTCCCGATTTCTGAACCTCCGCTATAGCGTGCAAAGCTAAGGTCGTCTTACCACTACTTTCTGGACCAAATATTTCAACAAGTCGTCCTCGTGGATAACCGCCACCTAAAGCAGCATCCAGTGTAACGCTTCCACTGGGAGTGGTTTCTACTTTCATACTTTCGATCTCACCCAGACGCATTATCGACCCACGACCGTAAGTTTTTTCTATTTGTTGTAGGACTCCTTCTAAAGCTCGTTGTTTTGCATCTTTCTGTGTCAATCCCTCTCCGTTGGAAGGTTGTATATTTTTGGGCAATGCCATTGCGAAATACCCTTTGGAGTATGGAAAGTCTCCTCGTCTACTACAGCTAGATTTGGATTTGCTTAATATTCTTGAGCTGGAGGTAATCCATACAGAAGGAATATCCAGAAAACTGACCATTCAGAAGATTGTGACGACCAACAACTGGAAAAAATGGGTAAAGATTTTTCATTAGTGGAGGAGGATTATTTGTGATTGAATGATGTTAAATGTCATAACCGACTCCATTTTCTTTCAGGTTTCCTTTGACAAGTTGAAGTTTTCAATCGTTACAACTCAAGTTGCTGCCTAAAAACGGAATGGCCTAGAACATATTCACTATTCTTCTTTGGACACTGAGAACTCCCTGCCTGAATATTGTGAATTAGATGGAAAGCCTTGGTGTTTCCTCAAGCTATTTTTGATGGTCATATTCGACAACTTGACTTGCATCGTTTCCATAAATTTTTCCGTATGTTTGAATCTAAAAGGTGAATTTATTCGCGTCTTGTATTTGTGACTGAATAGGAAATAAAGCTTTAGGAGAAGAAATATTCCAGATTCATTTCCATGTTTCAAAAAAACGTATCAAGACTTTATAGAATTTGTTTGGCTCGTAAAGTTGCTTACGATTTTCCAGAAGGAGGATTGGAGGACTCCAATTTCAGTTTGGTATACCAGAAAACACCTATCTCTTCAGTAAGTAGAGCATTTTAAAGCTATCAAAGCAACCAACAAACCCCATAGTGTTAAAATGATACCACTAAAATTCAACCAAGAAAACTGTTGCTTGAAAAAGAGAAAGCCAATAAGGAATATCGAACATGTTTTGGAATGTCCAAGAACATTGTAAGTAATTGCGGAAGTCTTTCCAATAACCATGAATATCGAAATGTTTACACAGAAAGCAATCAGAGAAGACAGCAAAATCATAGACTGCAGCGATAAAATTAAACTTCTCTATTGAATGCCAAACTTACCACACTCTTCACAGTAAAATCGAACTGAAAAATACTAAAAGGCGAAGATGGTTTGTAGTCTTCTAAAATGGGCAATAAAGGAGCTAAAAATAGAGCAGCTAAAGGAGCAATATAGTATTGAAGTTGCAAGGGATTCGCTTCCAATGACCTATTTCAGTTCAATAAGCAAACCTAACTATAACATGTCTTTCATACTTTTGCAAGGTCCCACACCAAACTTGATAAAGTGAAGTAACAACTACACCAGTCAAACCAAAGAAAATGCCGAGAAAATTCAACTCTAGGTCAGTTAGGGTAGCAACGGTTACACCAACACAAACTAAAGTCAAAGGAACATAAAACTTTCTTTCCAAATATATTTTGTAAAATACAGCTTCTATAAATACAATAACGGGTGTAGTCAAGTGCTTCAAAACTTGATAGCAGCCAACTGAGTTATACCGAAGAGAAAGATTAGTCAAAACTACAAATCCCATATTTCCCAAAGCTAAACGAGACGCTGCAAAAATATCTAGTTTCTTAGGTTTGAATAAACCCAAATAAGAACAAAGAACCAAACCCAAAAAGGTGACAATAAAATGGATGCAGGTAAGAGTACACACTACCCAGAAAAAGTTAAAGACGAAACGAGCTGATAACAAATATAACATCTTACTGAAACGAAAACCCAATTGGGTTACATACTTGTTGACCGAGACAATGCTCACGCTGGAAGTAAAGTTGAACACCATAACAAGCGCTACCACAGGGTCGACTGCTTTCAAATATTCTTCAATAACAATTGGTGATATAAGACTATGGTGAAAGTAGCGTATATTATCTCCATTTTTCTCAGTTTCATCATTTTCCAACTTCACAAATGGTTGTCTATTCATGAACCAAAAAAACTCAACAGTTCCAAATTACCAAATATGCAAAAATACTCAATTTCAAAAATGGGACGATTGATTTTCAACAAGCCATGTCTTCTCAAGAGAATATTATTTGGCGAACCCTTTCTAGTAGCGACTTTGATAAAGGATATACAAATCTATTAAGCGAACTTAGTACTGTGGGAAGCGTGGAAAAGAGTGAATTTTTAAGTCGTCTCCATCAAATACAGAGTTATCCAGATTACTACATTTTAGTGGCAGAAGATGTGACTCAGTCACAGGTGATTGCAAGTGGTACTTTACTTGTAGAACTTAAGTTTCTTCACAATTGTAAGTCCGTCGGCCATATAGAAGATATTGTTGTGTCCAAGTTGTATAGAGGCCTTGGTCTAGGGAAAATACTTGTAGATAAATTAGTACAAGAAGCAAAAAGTCGGAATTGTTACAAAGTCATACTCAGCTGTTCACCTGGAAACGTTGCCTTTTATGAAAAGTGTAACTTTGTTCAAAGAGAGCTTCAAATGGTTTGTTATTTTAATGAGTAATATTTCGCTCTTTTTGCTGTTCACTCATTTCAGTTGGCTGTGATCCTTTCGAAGACTGGTTTTGGCACACCAAGAAATTTATTAGGAATAACTTTATTATTCTTTTTGAATTTAATATGCAGTGAATTCAATGTTTCATTTGAAGTGATGACAAAACACAAAATAAATCCATTTGCTTCAGATATGATTCTGTCACGAGCACTTTTGCTCTGTATGAATGTGTAATTATTGTTTTCAAAAAATTATACTTTTGACACTTTGTCCATTCTGCTATTTGAAGTGTTCAAAGATTAATATTGACTCTAGTTTCCACAAACTTTGCCGATAGTATTTGGACGCTTGACACAATTTTCATAAGAATTATTTTCTGTTTACCTAACTGTGATATGGATGGTTCAAGTGAAGCCTGTAAATAGCATTCCAAAGTAAGTCAAAGACCGTTTATAACTCCAAAAACAATAATCGTATTCTAAAAGCTATCACACAAATGAAAGAAACAAAAAAATGTTAGCAATATTCTAATCTTTGCTTGCTAAAATGACACTAATGATCCCTTTAGTATTTTCATATCCAAGATAATTCCAACCTCCAGCGACGAGCATGTTCTTCCATTCTTCTTCTGTACGTTCTTTACCGTTGTTTACAATTCCCATGTGAAGATCAAAGAGCTTTCCACTGGATGTGATATTAGAACCTGGAACAACATATTCCAAAAGCATTAACTTTGCATGCGAAGGACTACATTCCTTCACAGTCTTTAAAATTTGTATTCCCTTATTATCATCCCAATCATGTAAGACATGCTTCATTATATAAAGATCATGATTGCGAGGAACACCTTGGAAGAAATCACATGGCTCCTTGCTACATTTGTCTTATAAACATTCATCAATGAATACGGCTTGTTCTATGACTTGAGGCAAATCTGCAATAACACCTCGAATTTGTGGATGCTTCTTTAAAATAGCTTTCAAAAGTGTTCCTGGACCTGCTCCAACATCACAGATGCTTTGGAACTTGGAAAAGTCAAAAGTATTAAGGACTGCATTGGTGTCAAAGTTGCTCAATGAAGCCATACCAGACTCAAATCTCTTTAATATTTCAGTACTTTCAGGATCAGAACGAGTAATAAACTCAAAAAATTCACAACCAAAACCTGACTATTTTCAGAAAATCGAGCATATAAAAAAGAGGTACTGAGTACTTACATGTCACCTGTAACCTTCTTTCCGGTTTTTACAGCTTTTTCTAATTCGAGCCAAATATGACACAGCTCTTTGCTTCCTTCCCATAATATCAAACCTCGAGCAGAGTCTTCGCGGTCTTTCAAAAGTAGGCTTCCTAGTCGAGTAACAGTAAAAGAGTATTGTGGATAATCGTGTTCTTTCACTAGGCTCAGTGTTGAGGCAGCTCGCAATAGCCTATACGTAAAGTCTTTGTCAGTATGGCATAAGGAAGCCACCTAAAATAACTGATTTAAACTCTATACAACGACGAATTTTGAGTAGAGGAACCTCAGAAGCCAGCACAGGGCCTTTAGTTTCTGTTGCTTTGGCTTCAATTATATCGATAAAGCCAAGAGAAACAAGTGTCCTCAAGATGGCAGTTTTCCAATGGCCACTGCAAATGTTAAAGATAGTATGGAAGTCTTCAAAATATTCTTCATAATAACCTGGCATATTTCTCGGGCGAACAAAGAGAAAAAACCGTCAATCGAAATATACTTGTCATACAACAGAGCAGCCGTTGTTCTGTTGTCTTTCCCTGCTTCATGAGGGTCCGAAAATCGGCCAGCACGGCAGAAAGTAGAAATGGATGAGAGTTGCCAAAGTTCTGCATTATGGAGATTGTTGTGAATAGAAACACAATTTGAGGACTGTTTCTTGTAATCATGGCATTTTATTTATTGCAAATCAAAACGCAGGACATGGTCGAGAGTTTTGTTGATGCTATACAGAATGTATCAAAAGTTTGAATAGGACTTGGAAAGGATTTGTATTCTTGTCATCCTCTTTATCTATTGATTGCTTCATGAATATGTATTTGTTGTTTTCAACAATGCATCCATTTACATGGACTGTCTTTTCTTTTGGAAACTTAAGTCTCTTCATGGTTGTCATTGTAGAAACATTATTCACGCGTAGCCTCATGCCGGATTATTCACTTTTTGTTTTTGTAAATGGCTTGTTTAGCTATTTATAGTTACTCATGTTTGCACTTTTGACAAGTCAATGCATTGAAATTATGGCTGCACAAGGTCTGGTTCTAGGAAAGCATTCTTTCGTCCTTTTTCCTTTGAGATTCATAACTCGATAATTTGTAGGCTTGGTATACTAACAAATGTATCGATTTTAAGTTGAAAACATTTACAATTTTGGACTTTTAAGAACGCATCTTGGTGTTGTAATACTGCTGAAGGAACTATCACACAAGTCAAGAACAATAATGGGTATAGGTAACGAGAACTTTTGCTCTTTGTCCTAATTAAATTATACGCTACAAAGGCTAGCTTCTGATCAAGCTAACTCTGTTCTTTGGCATCAGTGTCGATATTCTTTCAACATTACCGATCTGTTAATGCATAGACTTTTGAGTCTACAGTTTTGGCAACACCATTCATTGACCCTTCATTGAATTCGAGTAAACCTTGAAAGATTTTCTCCAAAAACTATCCGTTCGCTGTAAAAGAAACGACAAGCCTATAAAAAGGCAAAGTATTGAGGAAGTTAGTATACATTTCTTGTCCTTTTTTTAAAATGGCTTGGACTGGTCTATTCAGACTCTTCAAGCTCTTCAAAAGTCGTCTTCGATCGTTTTAGTTCAGCAAAACTACCTCCCAGTCATACAAGTTATTAAAGATGGAGGTTGTTTTGCAAAGTGTATTTTGAAAGACTGTAGGAAGAAAAAGTACTCCACTGATTGAGTGTTCTTCTTGAGCCAATCCAAGAAACCATGAAAAACGGAAAGCCAAGTATATTAACAAGTACTCTGTGCTGTTACTTTTCAGTAGTAGAGTGGATCTTATAAAAGTGGCCACTATGGCATCTTTTGGATATCCTGACTAGGCTTCATCGCTTGATTTCCCAACTCGTTACCTCGGTGAAGTTCCCCTTCTTTTCACTCAGTGCTTCTATCGCTATTATGCAACTCAAGCCGTTGTATTGACTTTTTCTATATTTTTTAAGTTATTTATGTATCTGACTATTCGTTTTAGAATCTCAAGGTCTCTCGACTTGTGTCCTTAAACCCGATCTTCGTCGAGAAAGTTGCGTCAAGATTGAATTCTGAGGCTTTTAAAACTCTATATTGTCATTGAAACTTTCTAAAGCTTTCCGCATATCCTCCATTCCGAGAGAATTTTCTTGAGTGTTGTACCATAACTTTTAACAGATAAAACACAAAAGTGCAGTAAGATTGTTTATACCCAGAATCTAGAATTTCCTCCAAAATAACATATTTTATTGTGTCTAGTGTTTGTATTTTCTTCAACTGCATAAATGAATACAATTCCTTCGATGGTAAAAGAAATGCATAAATGTCTTTGAGCTTTAGAATACTCATTTCTGTCTTCAAATTGTCGACCACACATGAAGTAATATCATGACAACAATGTCCAAGATTCGTTTTACAAAATGGTTTGTAGAATTGGCAATCAACTTGAGATGTAAAGAATAGCCATGGTCGTTCACTAAAGCCCATCTTCAGTTGTTTAAGGTTCCAATGTTGTTCAACATCTCAACTTTCTCTCTGAACAAGAAACTTTCATACTTCAATTAGGAAATAACGATCAGTAACAATCTCGAAAACGAATGAAAAGTTTCTCTTGATACCGAACAGAAATGTTGACATTTGTTGGACTACTTTTACAACAATATCAGCTACGTTGGACTAAAATTGTATATGAAAAAGGGATGAAGATATTTTCTGTAACAAAATGAAAGTCTACAAATCAATCATATAGTTTTACATGTCTAGGTCACTCCTCTGCATCAAATCGTAATACTTTCTATCCTCATCTACCAAAGAGCATCCATTCTCTCCGGAATAAGAACCAACGCTATTCTCAAACCCAATAAAGATAAACCACCGTTGAGATATTGAATGGCTCTAAACCCGGAAGTTCCATCTCCAAAGCTTTTTTTCAAGCGAATGTAAGCTTCAGTACCGGCTATCCCGCCGGTATTGCCAAATGCAGTGATCATACCAGTCATTCTACCCCGAATAATTGTGGGAAATATTTCAGTGGGTATCACATATAGTGGATTGAAAATAAAGTATTCGACAAAGAGAGGGATAGTTGCAACGATCGCAAAGGCTGCTGTATGTTTCGACAAGTCCGTGTAGAATCCACCACGAAGAAAGCTGGACAAGGACAAGAGACATCAACCCCAGGTTAAAACTTTCTTTCTTCCCAGATAGTCCAAACACCATGCAGCAATGATAGGAGCAGGAAAAGTACAGGCATTCTGAACAATAGAGACCCAAGCAGTTTTCAACACGTTCGAACCTGTAATCTCGCTAAATATGACTCCTTAATAAGCTAATTGTCTATTATTTATCTATCTGATTCTTTTGCAGAGTCAATCTTAAATTGTATTGTGGTTGTGATTATCCAAACTGTTAAAGGTCTTGTTCTCTTAAATATACTGAATAAATTTCGTCTACTAGTAAAAAAAAAGAATATATATAAATGTAGAAATAATGGAAAAATAAGAAGCTTTCATCTCCTCTTGGCAAAGTAATAACGAAAGGTGAATTTTGAAATATATGTGCAAGGAGAAGCAAAATCACCACCACCTTTACTCTTATACCAGTCAAAACTCTTTAGAAGTTCTTTATGCAGAGATCAAACCTAGACCCTTGTAACGTTTAAGGTTCGATCCTCCTTGACGTAAATAGTTTATGTATTTGTACATAGACAAAAGAATTCAAACCTTTGGTCGGTTTTTTGTTGTAGCCTTGTTCTCTGTATACTTTCCAATTCTACTGTTGAATATATGATTTATTCTTTATTACAACTCGTAATCGAACAAAGATTGCTCCTTGAGCGTATTTGCATAGAAGGAAAGGTTATAGTTCTCACGTTGCAAGCCAAACAGAGTTAATGTCATTGAGATTAGAAAATGACCATTTTACATCTTTAAGGAGTTTTCCTTAATTTTGAACGACCAACAAAGAAAGGTTCTCAGATCGAGAACGAGTCAAAAACTGGTTGTAGCAAAACCCGTTCTTGATTTGTTATCAAAATAGGGTCACAAGTAGTCAAAAATTTACCTTGCAGAGACGAGATTGAACAAACTCAACTCTGTTAAAAGGCTACACTGTCGCTAGGGAGTTGCGAGGACCTTTGTTACGACACTGTTCTTCTCTTTTCACAACAATACTGAGATGTGAAATTGATTGTATCTAGCACACTTATTGTTCCAGAAACTTTTTACATATCTCCAAGTGAAATATTTTCTTTCATAAAACTCACTAGTCACTCAAAATAATATATCTCCAGTGAAAGGAGACAATACAAAGCGATCCTTCTCAGAACAATCCAATTAGAAATTCAACACAATGGTTTGATTGTTGGATGGAAAGGAAGTTTCAGTGAGTGTTGTCAAGGCTGTGGACCTGCTTCAAGTTTGCTAGTGAAACTTTTCAGACTTTAATTTCTAAAGCGAATTCGTCGTTTGTTTTAGTTGGACAAGTGAATTTCTATTATCTACGTTTCTTTTTTAAGCCCTGCAAATGTTTCTTTTAGAACAATCCATCGAGTCCTGAGCTCTGAGTTCCATGTAGACTGTAGTTTCTTTTTAGTATGTACAACTTTTATTATCTCTTTGGAGTTTATATCCTTTATGCAACACTTGTTGTTATTTCACTTCTGGTCTTGTATGGAAATTTGAGATTACCGTTGTCGAGAAGAGAGCAAAGACAAAGGAATTCAAGCTGTGGTTGAGTGTTGGTACTTTGGTCAATTAGTTGTCTCGCAAGTCCATTTTGTTTTACTGAAAATTGTTTCAGAGCAGTTTTGCGTATTTATTAGCAGTTGAAAGTCCTGTAGTCTGTTGTTGAGATTCTGAGAATCAGGCTTGGGGCTATTATTTCAAAGATATTCTACAAGAACAAGAAACCAGTCAGACACTCAGTTGAGTCTTTTAGTCAGTACACAGAATTATATTCCGTATAGTAGTTTTCCTTGTCTTCTATATGACTCTTTTCAAGATGGAGAAATCGGTCTGTAACTCTGCAACAGGCATTTCTCAGAATAGCATAGGAAAGTCTTGAGTCCATCATTGCTTATTTTCAATGGTTGTTTGTATTGTTGTGCTTTTATATCAATTCTCTATTGATTCGAGTATGGAAAACGACACCCATAAGGTTTGACAGTTTGTGAAAACGAAAGCTGAATAAACTTGCTTTTTGAAAGCAAGGGAAAAGTTTTCAGTTCAAAGTATACTCACCTTGTTGGGAACCGTGAAATAAAGCAAGCAAAAGGACACTGTTGAAAGTCATGGTTGTGTTCACCTGGGTAAAATGTTTTGACGATGGCGACTGTAGCTATTAGTCCGTTTTGAGAAACGCCTTTGTTTTTTTGAATTACTGGGTTTACCAAAAGTTAAGTTTTGTCTAAAGAATGTGTGAGTCGTAAGAGTGATAGTGTTGAAGCCAGTATTGCTGCTGTTTCTGAAAGGCATCTATTGCAAATCGTCTTTGGTCCTTATATAGTTGAAGAGGAGGGTAACATTAGTAGTACGGTGTGAATGGGAAACAAGGCGACTTGTGTATAACAGTATTTGCCTTTTCAAGAGTGCTTCTGATCTGTTTTTTTTCCAACACACTGAAAGTCATGCTGTTGAAAGTAGTGGTAGTTGTAGCTGGCAAAAAGTGAAAAAGAAACTTCACATTTTGTGCAAACAGCTTGCGTTTGGATAGTATACAAAGTAGCTCTGAAAGAAACTCATGGAAGATTGGGTGAACTTCTACAAGGTTACACGAGTGCTCACGTTGATGTCATCGTTTCCGACTAGAGTTTTTGGTTTGACTCTGAAGATAAAGTCCAACTTTTGGTAAATAATTCCTAGAAAGCATACGCAGACGAACAGAGTGGTTTGCACATTGACACGAACCTAAAACATTTTTCTATTATCGCAGCAAAATCAAACCACTCGCCACTACTTGAAATTCAACCAGAACAGCAACAACAACAAATATGAGCCCAAGGCTAGTAAATTATGGCTTAGTCATCAAGTCTATAAAGAGAATGATTGGCGCTTCTATCTTTTACTGTTTTCTTCGTTGTTGGCATGAGTGGAGAATTGCAATTGTTTTATTTACTTGGATTTGTAAAATGACAGCAACGACAACAACAAACAAGAGAAAGTCATAGTGTATTGGTTAGTAGTACATGGAATATCAATAATAGCTTTTGTCATAAAAGTACGAATTTGACCTATTTTTTACCATAAAGGAAAATTGTATTGTTGACTTTACAGAAGAAGAGGGCATTATTTGCACACTTACGACTATTCCTGCACCTTACTATCAGTAGAACTACATACGGTTCTGATTTTGAACAACAAATAGGGTATCGAGTTGTTTACTGGTCGATTTTCTATTTTGCTTGTACCTGTTTGAGACTAATCTTTATCTTTTGACTCTTACAACGAACTTATTTGTTATCTCATGATAGTGTGATGAAGCAATTAGTCGTCATTTCTTTTCCGAAAACGTCGACGTACAACCTTTCAGAAGCTTTTTTCATTGGAAATCCCGATCACATAGAATCTCTTTGTCCCTTGATAGTTGTGTTGCATTTGGAGGGGTGGGCAATTGATAGTCCAAATGATCAATTCAAGACAATTTCGTCAGTTGAAACAAGTAATCTTTCACAAGTGAATTTGCAGTATTATGGACGTGTACAACATACTGTTTTCCGTGATCTAGAATTTACTACTGATTTATCTAAACATATTGCAATGCTCTTATGTTGAAACCATCATATGATTATTTGTGCTCCAGAATATTTCCATCTTACATGTTCGACCCTAAAACCAGCGTGATATGAAGTTTGTCATCTAGTCGATAAGGATAGGGAAATATCTTTATTTCGTCTTTTCTCTTCTTTATCGGCGTAATTGTAGAATGGTGAAAATCATGTTTTTTAGAGTTGTACTATATTCTTACAAGAAAAGGGATGAATATGATAAAAAGTAGCATTTGAAGACTGCGAGATGATGTAAATTCAAAGAAGAAGCAACAAGATTGCAGTCAAAGTTCTATATAAACGATCTATTGGGAATAGAAATTGAACTTGTCCTAGTATGACCTACTGATTGTTTTCCCTTATTCATATGAATTGTTATAAAAGACAAAAATTTATGTTTTACATTGTATATACTTTTCGATTGAATAATATAGAAAGGTCATTCGAAAAAAATTCAAGGAAAAGAAGTAAATGAATGCTTCCCTGGCTTCACGGGATTAAAATATCAGACCCATGTTTTACAGATTTTGAGGTTGATTTTCACAAAAAGCAGAATCAATTCTGAGATTTTTACACAAGTAGCAGCAAAACACAAACTTATTATCCTGTTCTAATTTCAGGATCTTTTTGTATATCCTTTGATGCTCGAACCTTTTCGCAACCTTTGGTGGTAATCTTGGACTATTACCACAATTGATTCAAGTGATAAATAACAATGTATTTATGCCGTACCAATACCTTGTTTCTATTGATGAGTTGAGTTTGAATCTTATTTCAGAGTGATACCCGAAACAATTCTGGTTATAGCTGTATTGAAGTAAGCAGTAATCATTTGCTTGAGAGTACTACTCTGAATCTTACCACTTCCAGTGAAATCTCAACAGGATATGGCACAGTTATTCTAGTAGATACGGAAGAAAAGGTCTATTTGATTTCTTCCTTCTCAACGTATCTAGAAACTGGTTACTGTTTTATATTACTTGAATTGTATACTGAATTCAATGATTTACTGTTCAATGGAAAGAAAGTAAGATATTTCTTGATACTGCTCATCTAAGATGACTTTTTGTGTAGGAGTTGGTCATTTGTTGACAACTAGTCAAATATCTCATCAAGAAGAAATTCTGTTCCATAAGTAAATGAAATGTCCTCTATAGTTGATTCAACTTTTGAATTCTTAGAGATCATACTGAATTTATCGAACTCGTTTAGTCCTTATCCAGAGAAAAACGATTTTCCATATAGTATTAATAGTAGCATTATTAGTAAGGATAAAGAGGCTTGGCCAAATAATACTTGGTTTGAAAAAAACTTGGTAGTAGCAGAATGCCGAATTATTCCTCTCATTGCTTGCACTTTCTTTGCGATACTGGATACATTTTTCTTAATCGTTTCATCCTAGATAGCTTCATGAACCGACTCAAACGATGAATTATAATGCATCTTTGCAGTGCCACGAATCTGTTATTACTAGTTTATATATTTTGATATTAACTAGTTGTTTGTTCAGATATAAATATGTCAAACTGTATTTGATTCAATTCATAACTACTTGTTTTGAAGTACCTTCAGTTATATCATTTCGTTCCAACCATGCATTACTGAGTAAGATATAGTCATTTCCCAGACAAGAATCTAATATCAGATTTCAATCTTTTTTCAAGTATTCACATCTAAATGCGTTGATTGTTAAAACCGTTCAAAGTTGGCTATTGAAATATAGCCCTAGTAATGAATGGAGTCAATGTGTTAGAGTAGATAATGGCACAGCTCGATGCACAAAAAGTTGAATCAACGTTTCCATTCAAAGCCAATTAGTTGATCGTAAGACTAATATACGTTGCTATCTTTTTAGGGGTATCTAAGAGAGAGTTGGTTGAATTGTCATTATGTAGACATTGGGTTATCCAATAGAGTTTCTGTCATATAGTGTTTTTATAGGATGGCTTCTTTAAGGTAGAATTGATACTTTATTGACTCCTAGTTGTCGAGTTGATAAAGACTTTGTACCTTTGCACTTGAAATATTGCTTTTGTATGTACGGAGTCTTTATATCCGAAGCAGTGTTTTATGTGGCCTTTAGGTTCCCTGTATGCTTGATTCAGCGTCGAATTGTCCAAGATTATTTTGAATTGTCTAAAATATTCTAGTCCTTATTCTACAAGGATGATTTACAGACTATTATTTGGATTACTTAGAATCAAGTCGAAGATGAATTCATTCGAGAATCACTAGGTGAGAATCCAAATTGCAGCAAAGCATCAATTCTCCCTTGATATTTGTATGCCGTATGCAATATTAGGGTAAGCCGTTGTCCATAATTCAATTTAGGTACAGTTGTGGATTGACTTTCATATTGAATGACAATGTGTTTCTAGAATATTGAGAACATGTTACTATTGATGAGCATAGATCAATCAGCATCCACCATTCTTGTATCTGTACGGAATTCAATTGAACTTTGTTTGAATCCAATTGTTCCTATCAATATTGGTGGAGCACGTTCTCTTTTTGCTGTCTTGGTACTAAGCTGAACTTGCGTCATAGAATCATCACTTTTTTGATAAAGGTATTGTGCAAAAAGTCTATTTCTTGTTTCTATTGACTGGTCGGAGAGTGGTCATCATCTTGTTATCTTATCTTTTCAAAAAAGTTGCAATTACTGAACACTAAAAACTGAACTTTAATTAAAATAAAGTATGACAGCGATAAACTACGCCATTCATATACTATAGAATCATTTGATTTAGACGAAGATTCAACTAGGTTGTAGACGATTGGTCACAAACGAGCTGCGAAAAGACGCAACGTAACCTTTTGATACAAGCTATTGAATCTTCCTTTTTCATGTTTATATGTTATGTAGTACAAGATGAAGAAAATGATTCCTTTTATTTCAACTTTTATAAACTCGCTGAACCAGAGAATACACCAATTTGCTTTGGAAGAAAATGTATGATGAAAGATATAAAGTGAAAAAAGAAAGAAATGGCTTTCTAGTTTAATAGACTACAGAGATAGTGTTATGAGCCAAAAGTCTTGACTTTGATTCTCACCAGAAACATCAACGATACTCTTGTCGTCATTAGTAGAAAAAATATTCCCTACTATTACCTCATATTGGTAACAGTAGAACGTTTATGGTACTTTGTTTTTGTTTATCCATTCTACTGATGTGCATGACCTGTATTTGAACACCATAAAGTAAGAAGTAGGCTGTTGAAACAAAATGGTTATTTATTTCAAGGCATCCCTATAATCCTTACAAATTATCCAAAGCTTAAGTGAACGTAGTACTTTAGGCATTCTTTATCTTTTCCACACAGTCCTTATTCTTCTTCCTCTTTTTTTCTTATTGAAAATGAATATCATACAATTCTCACTGATAAAAGACAATCAAATTTCTTTTCAAAACGGTAAAGTGTAGAAAAAAACAAGGAATATAAAATCTTACTTGCAGAATCGTTATTTTTATCTCTGTAGATATTATTCTCTATATATAACTGTAACTCTCTTTACTGGTTTGGAAAATTATGATAACAACATATAGGAAGAACAATATCAAGTTTATGATTCGACTCGATCTCGACACTAATATTCGATGAAGTAGGATGAGTCCTCATCATACTCGACCGGTGGTCTTTGGATTCGAACTAATCAATCAATCTTTTTCAATCAACAACTTCACCGCAAGGAAGTTGCTTGTATTTATTTCATTGCAAAAATCATTGAGGTCTTGGTATGAATTGGCAGAAATGATTACAAAAGCAGAATTTACTATCTGATTTGCACATTTGACGACAACAATAACAGCAACTCTTAGAAGAGATAGGACAACACTTCTCACTACAGCATTGTTCTCGAAGAGTCGTGAACATAGTATTTCCTCTATAGTTCCTCTTTTATTTAGAATAATGTTTGGTGTTTTACGACCACTCTTCTCTTCCCTATATTGTAAATTCCACACATCCCTCAATTGTGGAACAGATTAGCTAGTGTCCAGGAATCAGTTTGAATTCAACTGATTTTAAAAGATCATAGTTTTGGCTATGTTGAACCGAGTTTAAACTGTATTGAGTGGAGAAATAAGCGACTTTGCAAAACAGGGCAATCAACTATGAAACTAGTGAATAGACCAAGTCCTTTGCTTGATAAAATCAGATCAAAGTTGTTGAATGAAGAATAGTCAATTGTT